>NW_025766274.1:0-52140 GCF_003918875.1 Haliotis rubra
ATAAAGTGGTTAGGCCCAGAGTCAAGTAAACAAGCCATGAGTGTCTGAGCGGCTAATGCACATAACCCTGAAAGAGGACTGTGGAGAATTTGGGAAAGGTTACATGACCGATATGCCAGTCCAGAACTGATCGAATCTTCATTGAAAACAAAACTGTTGTCGTTCCCTAAGCTTACACCGCGAGACCACAATAAACTTTACGACTTGTCAGACATTGTCTCGGAAATTGAATCTCTGAAGGAGAACAACACATATGCCTCTCTGTTAGCATACTATAATGCGTCAGCAGGTGTCACACCCATTGTGAGTAAACTGCCACAGTACTTACAAGAGAAATGGACTAATGAAGCAACAAATTATAAAGAACAATTTGGTGTGCCCTACTCTCCCTTCCCTGTGTTTGAGAAATGATCCTAGTTTCTTCTATGTACCTGTTGACAACACCAGGAAAACCTACGCCAGCTAAACCTGAACACAGAATATTCACTAAGAAAACAGATGTCAGTGAAGTTTGGCTGTGTCCTTTCCATGACAAGGCTGAAGGTCACACACTGAACTACTGGCCGCTTTTGCCAAGAATGCCCATCAGAGAACGGCGAAGGGATTTTCTCCAGAAGCATAACATATGTTTCCGTTGTTGCAGCACAACTGAGCACCGATCTCGCGGATTGTAAAGAAGACATTCAGTGTTTCTTCTGTAAGAGTGACAAGCTTGCCACAGCATCTTCACATGGAGAAGCCTGACAAGAAGTCAGCCTTCTCCTCGGTGACGAGGGGAGTCTTCCATGAACGTGAAAGGAGAGGAGTCGAACCCTCGCCACACAGCAAGCAACTGTACCCAAATCTGTGACAACCTCATTGGTGGAAAATCTTGTGCAAAGACAGTGCTCGTAAAAGTGTTTCCTAAAGATATGCTTGAACATTTTATCTGAACTTATGCTGTTTTGGACGATCAAAGCAATCGTTCTCTTGCTACGACTGAACTATACGACAGCTTTAATGAAAGTGGAAATTCGGGTTGAGTACACACTGGCATCCTGTGCAGATTACGTTACCTTTTAGTGGATCTACGGACAACAGGATATGTAGTTCAGTCTTATGACGGATCTTCCTCATTAGATTTACCAGTGATTATTGAACGCAACCATATCCCTGATATGCGCGAGGACATTCCAACACCTGAAGCAGCTTTACACCACCCGCATCTCTCTGACATTTCACTATTGATACCTCCGATCAACCCGGATGTGAAAATTTCACTTCTGATTGGATGGGACCTGCCTGCTGTACACCATGTGATTGAACAGAGAACAGGTCCTCCCAAATCACCATTTGCTCAGAAGTTGAATCTCGGTTGGGTGATCGTCGGAGAGGTCTGTTTAGGCAAAGTACACAAAAACTGACTATGTGACTGTCAACAAAGTGCACATTCTGAGAGATGGTCGTCGTGCTTACGACCATGAAGCCATGCCCGAACAGTTTTGAACTGAAAGAAAGTTTTTGTGACATAGACCAGGATGTTTTTCAGAGAACTGTTGAAGATGAACAGTCAGCTCTGTCTGTAGAAGACAACACATTCTTAAATATCATGAACACTGAGTTTTGTAAAAACTCTGATGGGAACTGGACTGGCTCTTCCATTTCGATCTGATAGACCACGACTTCCATGTTGTAACAAAGTGCAGGCAGTTCAACGTATCAAGTTACTAGATGCGAGTCTGCGCTTAAGGATCCAGTCAAGCGTGAACATATGATAACTTTCATGAAGAAAGTGATTGAAAATGGACATGCAGAAGTTGGCGCCACCACTTAAAAGTGATCAAGAGTGCTGGTATCTTCCTTTGTTTGGAATAAATCATCCCCAAAAACTGAACAAATCCAGCGGTGTGTTCGACTCGTCTGCTCAGCTCAAAGGCATGGTCCCTCAACAGTGTTCTACTCACCGGGTCCAGATCTAACAAACAATCTTCTTGGCATCTTGCTGGCGATTTCGAATGTCACCCATTGCTCTGACAGCAGATGTAGAACAAATGTTTTATTGTTTCAAGGTAAAAGAAGAACACAGAGATTATCTGAGATTTATCTGGTAGAAGGACAGTAATCCAGGGAATGAATTTATCGAACACAGAATGACCGCCCATGTATTCGTGTAACTCTCCATCGCCGGGCAGTAGCAACCTATGGTTTGAGGAAATCGTGGAAACTGCTTGAAGATGTCAGAAACTTGTAAATGATGATTTCTATGTTGATGATGCCTTTACTGTCAAGGAATACAGACGAAACAGTCATTAGCTTAATGCAAAGAACTCAGAAAGCTCTGAAAGAAGGTGGTAACTTGAGACTGCATAAGGTTGCCTCAAATAGCATCAAAGTGCTCTCTGCATTTCCTCAAGAAGACTTGGCAAAAGACATCAAGTATCTTGACCTACAAACTGAAAATCCTCCACTCCAGAGAAGTTTAGGAATGTGTTGGAACTGGCGATGCTTTCACATTTCAAGTATCACTCTTGACAGCAAACCTTTCACCAGAAGAGGTATATTATCCACACTTCACAGCCTCTATGATCCAGTTGGTTTCTTGGCTCCTGTTGTTATTAAAGGAAAAAATGTTGCTCAGAAATCTGATATCTACAACGCATCGAATGGGATGAACCTATTCCTGATGTCTACCACGCTGAATGGCGCACTTGGTGTGATTCTTTGAAAACATTGGAGAATGTATTTATTCCCAGATACATTGGTTTCACAGATTCTACTACTGCAGAGCTGCATATCTTCTCAGATGCCTCCAAATATGCTATCAGCTGCAGCATATGTGAAGTTGTATGATGTCACAGGACAAAGTAATGTGAATTTTGTACTCGGAAAAGCCAAAGTCACATTGTCAAACGATTCCGAGGCTCGAACTCTGTGCAGCAGTTTTGTCAGTCGAGATTGCTGACATGTTGATACAACAGCTGACCTTGCCCAGAGACTGTGTGAAATTCTACACTGATAGTCGAGTAGTTTTAGGCTACATCTGTAATGAGAAGAGCTATAGTGAAGCTCAAAGCTATATCATTCAGACAGTACAAGAAGAGTACTATTCTGTGGAAATATACTGTATTGTGAATGGAAAGCCACTGCCTAGCAAGAGTCCTATCCAAACTCTGTCACCTACACTAGATCAACATGGACTTCTCAGAGTAGGTGGACGGTTAAACATAAGTAACCTAAATGTTGAAGAAATACACCCCATCATTATTCCAAGGAAATCGCACATTTTAACTTTGCTGGTTCATCATTTTCACCTGAAAACTGAACACCAAGGCAGACATATCACTGAAGGCGCTGTGAGATCAGGTGGATTCTGGGTCATCGGAGCTAAACGTCTTGTGTCTTCAATCATCAATCAGTGTGTCAAGTGCAGGAAACTGAGGCGTCAACCAGAATGCCAGAAAATGTCTGATTTACCTTCTGATCGCCTTACTCCGTGTCCACCAGTCACATACGTGGGACTTGATATGTTTGGTCCGTGGGAAAATTACAACACGCCGCACCCGAGGTGGGTAATCTAACAGTAAACGTTGGGCGATACTCTTCACGTGCCTTGTCACACGCGCTGTGCACATCGACTTAGTTGAAGACATGAGCAGCAGTTCCTTCATTAACTGTCTTAGACGATTGACTGCTTTCAGGCTTAAGTGGAAACAGTTCAGGTCCGATCGTGGAACTAACTTTGTTGGGGCTACTGATTCATTGTGCATCAATGCCATCAATGTAGAAGACGAGAAGTTAAAGAACTTTCTCTGTGAAAATGGAGTGGCGTGGATCTTCAACACACCTTACTCCTCCCACATGGGTGGCGTCTGGGAACGCTTTAATCGGTGTTGCATGCAGGATAATCGATGCCATGTTACTGAGCAATCAAAGACCACTTACCCATGAAGTATTGTCTACATTCTTATGTGAGGGAATTAACGGCCATAATGAATGCTTCGTCCAATCACAGCTGTGTCATGCGATTCAGAGCAGCCTCTTATCTTATCCACCTCAACTCTACTCACACAGAAGACCCTACCATGTACCCAGTTTCTGTGCCAATAGATCTGTGGATGTGAGCGACATGTACAAGTCTCAATGGAGACATGTGCAGACCCTTGCTGAACAATTTTGGAAACGTTGGCGGTGTGAATATTTGCACAACCTCCAGATGAGATCAAAGTGGAAACGTTCACGCCCTAATCTACAAGCGGGAGATTTTGTTCTTGTTAAGGACAAAAATTGTGTTCGCAATGACTGGCCTCTTGGCGTTATAGAACGTGTGTACACAAGCCAAGACAACCTAGTCAGGAAGGCTTCCGTCCGTGTATACAAAGACAACAAGTGTGTAGTGTACACAAGACCAATTACAAATTTCATCTTACTTATGTGATTTCTCATAATGAGACTGACCAAAACATGTGAGAACTGTCATTGTTAATTATTAGGTCTTCAGACGAAAGTCTAGAAGACCTACTGTTTTTACCCGGATTATTAGGTCTTCAGACGAAAGTCTGGAAGACCTACTGTTTTACCCGGATTATTATTCTTCTTATTCTTCTTCTTCTTCTTATTATTTGTGCGTTTTTTGTGACAGCTCTCCTGACCTAACCGGCTTGGTCGATTTTCATGAAACTTTCAGGGATGATAGCCTGTATGCTGAAATTGATACATAGTCGAAAAATCCCCCGACTTCCGGTAAGGGCAGAGAACCCAACATGTCGAAATCTTTGCACCTGAATAACTCAAAACTATAAAAGATAAATTAACCAAATTTTCACTCAATGTAGACAACATTATTCCCCAGCGACTCAACGCATAGCGGAAGTTGGCCGCCATGATAGATTTTCCGCAATTTTGGAAAAACTGAAATTTTGCTGATTACAGCGTTTTTGACGGTGCCTGTCTTTGAAAATCTTCTTCTCCAGAACGGAATATACCGGTACTACAATCGTGTTCGATACGCCGTTGGAAAGCCCATACTCTGTAGTACTTAGTTTGCTCAAGGCATGTCGATATCTTGAATGGATTTGGAGTTATCGCCCTTTGGAAGTCGGTGAATTTTCTAAGACGCATTTTCATAGGGTTAAGAAAAACGGTCACAACTCTGCGGAAAATCAATGTATTCCGTTTTGCAATGTACCAACCTGTAGGTAATTGAATGGGAAACATTTTGCTTCACATCATGGTTATGTAAAAATCAATAATTACGTCACCATTACGACACAAACACGGCCTTCGCGATTTTGCACATTTCCGCACTTTTTACGGTGCCTGTGTTTAACAATCTGCTGCTCCTGAACGGCAAATAGTACAATAGTGTTCTATATATCGTTTTAAAGCCCACACACCGGACTAATGAGGTTGTTCAATGCATGTCGATATCTTGAATAGTGTCAGAGTTATTGCCCTTGGAAGTTGGTCAATTTTTGGCAAAACGCATTTTTATAGGGTTCACAGCTCTGCGAAAACACAATGGATTTCCTTTTGAAGGTATCAAACTGTAGATAATGAAATGTGGAACATCTTTGCTTCACATTATTATTATGTAAAAGTCAATAGTTACGTCACAATCACGGCCCAATCACAGCACAAACACGATTATTATGCCTTTTCGCATTTCGCTATTGGTGAGATAGCTGGAGGAAGCGTCATAAAATCTAGCATCATTCACCACTCCTTGCTTTCCAATGCCCAGAGAAATAGTTCCCTCTTTAACAGGCCATAGCTCCGTTCTTCTTAGGTCTACAGTCAAAGAGTTAGTGTTCTGGAATTGGCGGGATCTAATCTCCTTAGCAGTTTGTTTGCCAGCCTGAGTTGAGTTGATTTACTTAACTGTACCACTGCATTACGCTAAACATAAAGTAGTCCAGCATATAACTAGACGACTCTGCACTATACCAAGGTGTAAGCGCTGACGTCTAGCCGGAATCCAAGTTCTTTGTCGCGACTTCGGCTGGGCACAGAGGCACAACGGATTTAGGACAAAACGAGGATGGAAACTCAACCTATCGACTAATACATGTGCATGGATTGATAAAACGTTCATTCATCTTCAAAACGAACACTTACCTTCCTCTAAAACCGACTCATTTTATTACTTAAAGGATCTCAAACATAGAGACCTACCTGACGTTCTACCATTTGTCGGTTATATTGTTATGGTAATTAGCGTTGAATAAAAAGTGCAAACGCATTAAAACGTATTTACAAACAAATAGAAACTGCTAAAAGTTCGTCCTCCTTCCCGACTTCAGAGCGTCATGTAATTACGGTCCGCTTAATACGATTCGTTTTTTTGATACAACTGCTAATTACCATAACCAAAATGGTCGATAAATGGTGTAAAGTTGGTGGGGTGTTTATGTTTCAGGTCATTCAGTAATAAAGTGAGTCGATTATAGTGGAGGTAAGTGTCCCGTCCCGTCAAATTTCTTGCGGAAAGGTGCGTCCAAAGAAAATGTACTCTCCGCCAGATAAACTCGATGTAGGCCTTGGCTGGGAATACGAGTTTATTCATATGAAGTATACATAAAGTTGCATTAGTTTTTAATGGTAGATGACTGTAATGTGACGCAAATTGCTGAAAGTCTAAACATTTTTGTATCAGCCGCGGACGATCGACTAATGAACGTAAACAATCGATAGGTGGCGCTGATTTTGTGAGTGGCTCGTGAGAAATTATGTCATTAGAAAATGCCACGGAAACGTAAGTACCACGGAATCATATGACGGCATGGTAATGTATGAACGCTCCAGCTGGCGTCCAAGAAACAGTACAAGTAAAGTGAGTGAGTGAGTGAGTGAGTGAGTTAAAGTTTAATGTCACATCGGCAATATTTCAGCCATATCGCGGACGAGAACAGTTAATCTTATCTCTCCAGCAGCCTGTCCTTTGCTGTGCTTGGCTGTGTGTTCCTGTTTCTGCAGTTTGTGTCAGCTGCATTGAATCAGCGCCAAATTAGGGGGTCAACATTTCACATTAACTAACATTTACTTGCTTGGTAGTACTATCTCAGAAACACTGTAATGGGCGATCCAGCTGGCATCCAAAGAAACAGGATAAGTAAAGGTAGCCCGGGGTGTAGATGGGGAAGTCTGAAGATCGCCAGTATTGCCCTGGAGGCAATCCTAGTTATTCTTCTTCTTATAATTATTTGTACAGTTTTTGTACCAGCTCTCCTGACCTAACCGCTTGGTCGATTTTCATGAAACTTTCAGGGATGATAGCCTGTATGCTGAAATTGATACAGAGTCGAAAAATCCCGAAATGTCGAAATCTTTACACCTGAATAACTCTAAATCTATAAGAGATAAATTAACCAAATTTTCACTCAATGTAGACAACATCATTCCCCATCGATTCAACGCATAGTGGAAGTTGGCCGTCATAATAGATTTTTCGCCGTTTTAGAAAAAACTGAAATTTTTGCCAAATTTCACATTTTTATGGTGCCTGTGTTTGAAAATCTTCTTCTCCAGAACGGCATATAGTGTAATCGTGTTCGATACGCCGTTGGAAAGCCGATACTCTGGACTACTTAGTTTGCTCACGGCATGTCGATATCTTGAATGGTTATGGAGTTATCGTCCTTGGAAGTCGGTGAATTTTTAAGACGCATTTTCATAGGGTTAAAAAAAAAAGGTCACAACTCTGCGAAAAATCAATGGATTCAATTTTCCTAACTACCAACCTGTAGGTAATTGAATGGGAAACATTTTGCTTCACATCATGATTATGTAAAATCAATAATTACGTCACCATTACGACAAAAGACAACCTTCGCGATTTTGCACATTTCCGCACCTTTTTGAGGGTGTCTATGTTTAACAATCTTCTGCTCCTGAACGGCAAATAGTACAATAGTGTTCTATATATCGTTTTAATGCCCACACTCCGGACTACTTAGTTTGCTCAAGGCATGTCGACATCTTGAATAGTGTCTGAGTTATTGCCCTTTGAAGTTGGTCAGTTTTGGCAAAATGCATTTTTTATAGGGTTCACAGCTCTGCGACAACACAATGAATTTCTGTTTTCAAGGTACCAATGTGTAGATAATTGAATGGGGAACATTTTTGCTTCACATTATTATTATGTAGAAGTCAATAGTTACGCCACAATTACGCCACAAACAGGGAGGGACATTAGGATTTTCGTGATTTTTTTCAGTTGTGAGATAACTAACTGAAGGAAGCGGCGATTGTTGCTAGATTTTACTGTTGCTTCCTTCAGTTAGTTATCTCATATCACAGGAAGCTTACAGAAAAATCTTGCAACAAAGCCGCCTCCTGGTATTCCAGTGCCCACAGAAATAGTTCCCTCCTTAACTCAGTAATCTCTCCTTTAGAATATGTCTGTATATATTGTTCAATTCCTTTGGTTTGTTTGACTGTGCCTTCCTGTTTGTTTTTCTGCAGTTTGTGAATTTTCCGTTTGTGTCAGCAGAATTGAATCAATGCCAAATTCATCTCATAAACACTGTCATGGGCGCTCCAGCTGGTGTCCAAAGAAACAGTACAAGTAAAGGTAGCCACGGGGTGTGTATGGGGAAGTCTGAAGACCGCCAGTATTGCCCAGGAGGCAATCCTAGTTCTGTACAGTTTCGTCTGCAAATGGAATTTAACTTTAATCTGTATAACTTATATTCTATTTATAATTGTGATTTCTATATCTGATATCAGAAGGGGAGTGTCATGCTGTGCAGGCGATTGTACTGGCTCTGCTATAGTTATTGACATTTTACGAACGCTTCTATTCCACTGTGCTAGTGACAACTAGAGTTATCTTTTCTTGTTTCCTGTTTATGCGCCATGCACGCACAGCGTGAACACATGTACCCCACGAGAAGCACTTCTCGCGATAGAATTTCTACCCCGCAATTGTACGCCAGTGGGTCTACGTCGGTAATAAAAGAAGAAAGAATACAACTCATCTTTGTTGAGCCATCATAGTACTGCAGAGACAGTCTGCCTTTGTTGAAGTGTCTGTGACATTCTCCATTCAATGTGTAGACACTTCTACCACCCAGCTGCGATCAAGCATTGTTGTCAAAAAGTCTTGATGTGAAATAAGTTCAAATGACATTGATATGAAATGTTGCCAAGTTGTAAATAACATCAGTGTTGCAATCTTACTACATATTTATTTATAGCATGCAATTTATGTCTTTGTTAATATTGTTTCTCAACTCTCCTGTCTATGGAGGATAAATAAACCATATATAGGACACACCCCATTCTGTTTCATTCAATGAATCGTAATCTTTTATTGTTTCAATTTGGGATAAATAGTGAGGAATTCCAAATGTTTGTAAGGTAGGGTTTAGACTTCCAACACAGGTCAGCTCTCTAGCACTCAGCTCAGAGGATTGTGGCCACCCCATCTTATTCGGTTTCTTGTTAATAAAATTGTAATTGGCTTCTTGTGACTTCAGACTCTTCCCCATAAGCAGACCAGCACGCCAATTAGATAAGGGCTTTCACCGAACCCTCATTGGGACCCAAGCCTATATTATAATAGGATAGTGGAATAATTTCATTCAGTTTGGGAAAGTTTCTTAGAAGCATAACTCCCGCTAAGACTGTCTTACTAGCATAATAATGTATTATGAATTGACCTAGACACTCTCCATGAAGAAAAAAACATTTGTAAATAATTCACTGGATGCTAATTTTTCAAATACCTGTCTCAAATTGTCCAAATCAGCTGTAATGGGAATGGACTAACACATCAACCAAATACACCAAAACATTATCACAAGTTAAGCCACCTGGGTACGACATGCATCATACGCTGAAAGGCTACTGGCGCAGTCTTAAACCCGAAACATATTCGTTTGAACTTGTAAACACCTGAGTTTGTCTGAAATGCAGTGAGAGGACGATATTGATAGGCAAGATTTATCTGATTGTAAGCTGCATTCATGTCAAGTGTGCTGAAATATTTTGAATTCGCTAAGTCTCACAAGTGCTTCAGCTTGTTTATAGCACATAGATCTAGAGAAAATCTCAGAGATAAATCAGATTTGCATACCAAAACGATTGGTGATAACACAGTAGAGTTACTTGGTTCAGCTATGTCCTGCTCAATCATAGATTGTGTTTGTCGATAATATCATCAATATGAGGACCGAACTGCCGTCAACCATGTCGCACTTGACGGAGATCAGCATCATCCTTAAGGTTCAGTTCATAGGTAAAGTCTTTCACAAAACCTAACCCACAAAATGTTTTTCTCATATTGCTTCAACAAACTGCATAATTAGGTATTCAGACAAAAGTCTGGAAGACTTACTGTTATTATCCGAATACTATTATTATGTTTTACAGGTTAAAGATGAAAATGCAGCAGAGAGGGTTCGGGTGATCCTGGCACAGTCAGGCTGGTAAGGCTCATCATCAGCTCAGGGCCCTCGGCCCCTCTACACGCAGCCCAGACAGCGAATGGGACTTCTCCCAGGAAACACTGCCTAGTCGAACCCACCAAGAACTTTACAGAGAATATGTAGACTCCCCAACACTGCAGCCGCCTGCATTACCCAGAGTGTCAGAAGGGCTGTGCTCTCAGTGGAGAACTCGGGCCCTCTCCTGATCTGCTTAAGAGATCAGGAGGTACCAAACCAAGGGCACCGAGAACAATAAGGGCCTGACGACAGTGTAATTGGGATGCAAGCGAGACATTTCAAAGGCGCAGGGTCCGCGATATTTATCATGCTTTTCCTGAATAGTGTCAATCACGCTTGCTGTCAAAGGGACAGAAAATTCAATGATATAAATAACTTCATTGGGTTTATCAAAAAGGACAAGATCAGGTTTGTTGGCAGGAATTCTTTTGAGGCTGTGTATGGGCCTATTCCACAGAAGTTTTATTATTATTATTATTCTTATTATTTGTTCAAATTTTGTTACAGCTTTTCTGAAGTAACTACTGTATCGATTTTCATTAAACTTTCAGGGGTGATAGCCTGTGTGTTGAAGTTGATACATAGTCGAAAAAGTCACAGAAAATCAAAAACTATAACTGATAAATTGACCACATTTTTACTCAATGTAGACAACAACATTCCCCATCGATTCAACGCGAAAGCCGGAAGTTGGCCTCCATGATAGATTTTCCACCATTTTGAAAAAACTAATCGCTTGATGATTTTCGCGCTTTCATGGTGCCTGAGTTTAAAAATCTTCTCCTCCTGAACGGCAAATAGTACAAGTATGTTTGATATATCGTTAATCCCACACTCTGGACTGCATAAATTGCTCAAGGCATGTCGATATCTTGAATGGTCTGGAGTTATCGCCCTTGGAAGTTGGTGAATTTTTCTAAGACGATATTCATAGGGTTAAAAGAAATGTCACAGCTCTGTGAAACACAATGGATTTCATTTTCCAAAGTACCAATCTGTAGATAATTGAATGGGAAACTTTTTGCTAAGATTGTTATTATGTAATAATAATTACGCCACAATTAATCATTTACACAAACACAAACATTGCGATATTTCACATTTCCACATATTTGATAGTGCCTGTGTTTCATAATCTTCTCCTCCTGAAATGCAAATAGTACAATCGTGTTTGATATATCGTTGTAAAGCCCGCACTCGGGACCACATAGGTTGCTAAAGGCATGTCGATATCTTCAATACATTTGGAGTTATCGTCTTTGGAAGTTGGTCAAAAACGAGTTTTCATATGGTTCATAAAAATGTCACAGCTCTGCGAAAAAACAACGGATTTCAATTTTCAAGGTACCAAACTGTAGATAATTGAATGGTAGACATTTTTGCTTCACATTATTGATAATGTAAAAGTCAATTATTACGTCACAATTACGACACGAATATTAGGATGTTTTGCATTTTGTTAGTGTTCAGATACCTGAAGAGCAAAATAGCTGAAAGAAGCGTCAGTAAAATCTAGCAACAATCCCCACTTCCTGGTTTTCCAATGCCCAAAGAACAATGCGCTTGACTTTTTGACCACAACAAAGTCTGCAACATTTACCAGTTATCTCTTTTGTATATGCCTGTATATATTGCTCAATTCCTTTGCTTTGTTTGACTGTGCATTCCTGTTTGGTAAAATCTAGCAAAAAAACTCCACTTCCTCGCTTCCAATGCCCAAAGAGCAATGCGCTTTTGGTAAAACTGGGACTCCAGCAGTTTGTTTACCAGTCGGACTGTGCCAGGATCACGCAAAACCCTTTCCGCTACATCATCATTATTGCAGTAATCCAGCACATAAACGCACAATATCTTATACATTTAAAACAGATTAGACTGACTGACTGACTGAGTTTAGTTTTGTTCTACAACACTGATCGCTTTGACCGTAGACCCAAGGACAACGGAGCTACGGCATGTTAAAGTGGGAATTATTTCTTAGGTGGGAACTGTCTGAAAGGTACATGACCCCTGCGACCCCGGCCGCCGTATTTGAAAGATCCGCTTGTGTCAAAAACGTGTTCTGGCTCCTTTTTGGATGGTTTCTAGCCCTTAAATACACTTCAAACACCCGTAACTCAGAGACCAACCATCTGATCAATGCCAAATTAATCTCAAAAACACTGTAATGGATGATGCTCCAGCTGGTGTCTTAAGAAACAGTACAAGTAAAGGTAGCTACGGGAGTGTATGGGGAGTGTATGGGGAAGTCTGAAGACCGCCATTATTTCCCAGGAGGCAATCCTAGTTTTGAACTGAGGACACAGAATCATTCACAGGCTGATTGCCGACAGACGCTTGGCCTACTGTCAGACACCTATAAACACGCTTGCTGACAACATCGGATTCATAAGAGCAACATAAGCATCATCAGTTCCAGAAACAGATCTACCAACAATAAAACCAGTCGTAGATTCAAACTCAGAATGTTTTTCTACCATCACATGTTCGGCCACAGTATTTGACTAATAGCTACTCAAGATTGCTTGACTGCTTGGTGGAATAGTAGTCCTTTCAGTAATATAAACCTTGTGTACACTGCCATCAGTTACTAGATGTCTAAAGTCAGCTGACCTTTCCTTTGGCTTTATGACTATTTCCTCAAACCTACACATAAAAAAAAAATCAAACACCATTTGGAAAAGCTCTCTTAAGCAAAGCCACGCTATCTATGATTGTAGAAGGAAGACTCACCACCAAGATGGATTTGTGTGGTTGGTGAATTTTGAGGAATTGGGGAAAAGTTACTGTTGGTATCTAAAGAAACACAATGTACATGAGATTTATCTGGACATTTAGTCGCAATATGTCCATATTTTCGACAGTTATAACACTGAATGTTTCTGTACTTTGACATATCACTTGACTCTGTATCACAAACTTCAAAACCTAAATCCTGTTTCTTCTTTTAAGACCATCACTCTTTATGACCTGGCTTCTTGATAAAAACAGACTGATCACTCTCCTCACACCGAGAACCCTCAAGATGTCTAGCTAGTCATGTCTACAAGAGCATCAAATTTTGAGATTTAGATTGTTGACAAACAGCAATGTTCAGTTGTTCTCTAAATTTCTTACTTGACAAGCTATCAAAGAATCTTTGAGCACAGAGTTCACTTTTGTTTGCTTTTGCGAATGAGGGGTATGTTTCATCAACCCTGACCTGAAGACAGTGGGCAAAATCATCAATGGATTCATGGGATTTTGGACACATGTCTCTTTAACTCCCTTGCAGCAGTTTGAGTATGCTCTGGGGTTATATCAAGTACATTAATCAAAGCAGCTTTCAGACTGCAAAATCAGCTTTGTTTTCATCAGAAATATCGTTGAATACTTTCGTGAGCAAAACCCTGCAGGAGGTACTAAGCTAAGCCACATAACTAAGCCCCAAGCTTTCACTTCATACAAATTTTCAATAAAGTTCACAAAAGTTACTTTTTGGGATCAAACAGAGGAATTTTGAAATGCTTGATATCGCCAGAATGTTTTGACTTGCACCACCTTCAGCCATGATGAAGAGTATCCTTCTTTAAATGTTCAATGTCATTCACACAGAAGACGAATAAGTTCAACCATAAGGTCAAAATGGCAAAAGGAACAAACCCACGTTACAGTTCAATTAAGAGCACATTCCTTAAAATTCTTCTTAAAGTCGCACTTCTTTTCAAAGTTCTTCCATGTGTTCACACTATTGCACCACTGCCACCAGTGTAAGGTCTTCAGGCCCACATAACACACAACACAGATGTACAAATACGAGACGCTTACTTGATCTAAGACAAGGTCAAGACTGACTACAATTGAAATCTGATCACGCATCACAGTCCACGAGTCCATGTGCAGGCACAAGCTATTGTTGAGGATCGCTATGCGTTTGGGCTTATGTTGTCCAACACCGGAACAACCTCACATTGAAAACTCTCCAATTCTGTGTGAAATGCTTCCTTTGGTGATTCCTGTACCCAGCAAAGCTTTGCTTCATCATATTCAGAAGGTAGAAGACATGAGTGTTTAACCAAGGTGAGTGTTTAACCGAGGTAAGCATTGCCGCTTCACAGAGGAGAGGAAGATGCGATAGCACGAAAATATCCATGCTTTGCATCGGCATAGTCTGTGCCATGAAGGAAAGTCTGCAGGGCTGAGCAGGCTTGATATTTCCAACTCCTTGAAAATACTCTTCTCATCTGTTTCACAATGGTCAGTCACTGTGTTTAACCAAGGAGACTATATAACAGGGAGTAGTCACCCCTGAAAAGCCCCTTAACGTATGCCTTGGCTCGGCCACATGACCAGTGTAGCCAATATGGAAACAGCGTAGTTTTTAAGATTGAGCCCGGGTTTATTGTTATTACTGTCAGTATTAGTACAGTAGATTTGTAGTAAAGTTTCAAGTTGGCATGTTGTAGCTCACTGGCTTCAATTCTCGGTATACAGTGAAGAAAGACTAAATTCTATCGCTAAAAACTTCTTTCACATATTCGTTTAATTTTTATGAGGGGAATATACCATCAGGTAAAAAGGTGTTTGCAAGCAATAGTGATAGTTCTATAATTTAAAAAAAATTGTTAGGATGTATTTGAGGTGTGTGAAAAATATGACATATCGACGATCTGTTCTGATCCACCATTGATGCTTGTGATGCTTGAGTGTTATAGTTCTAAAACTTCTTTCTTTCTTGTTGATCTTAGTATTTGACAAAACTGGAAAGGTGTTTCCAACGCTTTGTGATAGTTCTAAACTTTCTGTTTTTTGAGGGGTGTGTGACAGTGTCACTTAACATTCTGTCAATGTCCATGCCATTCCACACATGCAATAAGATACCTGAATTAATTACTAATGTTAAAAATGTCTCAAAGTAGATTTTTAAAAAAAAGGACAGCTGATGTTAACACATGTGTTCCAGTGATAGTTTTGCGTTCTTTAACATGTTTGGGGAGGGATGACTGTGGTGTATCATGTATTCTTTCATTCATTCCCATATGTATTTCTTTTTCTTTATTTCTTTCATTCAATCACATATAATTCTTGCTCTTAATTCATTCATTCATTCATTCATTGTAAAATTCCAACTGATACAATAAACTGGCTGAAGTACTGTTAAAGGTCACATGCAACCAAAAAATCAAACATAATTAAAACACAATTATCACTTATTCATGACATATAATATACATTGCTGGTTATGAAAAAACATATAAACAAAATTATAAGCGTACAATCGCAAATCAAAAGTGCAATATTGTGTACTTGGGTTTACTTCCCAAGAAACGAAGCAGCCGGGATACCAAACCCAGTCAGAGTGGGTGGGTATGCACTCAAGTGTAACGGCTGGTTCATTTGCAGATGCAGATGTCAGTGATAGCAGCTGTGTATTGAATATTGTCATTAGCAGACAGGCAGACACACACACAGGTGTCAATAAAACAAGACATTGAGTTTTGTCTGTGACAATGACATATCTATATCACAGTTAGAAATTCTGTCAACGCTAAATAATGACATTGCTTTTAAGTATTGAACTGAGAAAGTGACTCGGTAAGAAGAACGTGTGGTGAAATAGACAAATGAAATTATATAAACAGTTTATTTACTGTCATAACATATATAAAGCTCGCGCCTGTGAGATATCAACAAAACATTAGAAAAATAGCTTACACCAAAGCCTTCACCGAGTATTCACCGGACAACCTGCTTCCAAGCTGCGCGAACCTATTTCACTGCGCACGTGCTATGAGCGCAGCCCAGCTGTTGAAACCCGTTTTCCCCAGAAATGTCGGGGAAAATTAGTGAAACGTTTAAACTCTGATTTCACGTTTTTTTTCATCGCGTTATTTTTCAACTTTATAAGTTGAATTTGCATTTTTGACGATTTGTTTCGGTAAGTCCATACCGAAAGGTATCAGAATCTGCAAAGTTGTGTTTTACGTTGCATGTGACCTTTAAACGCAGCCGAAGTTGCGCTGGGAAACACACCAAGTCACTGTGTGCGGTTGGAGCATGACGAGGCACATGCTAATTAGTACAAATGGTAAAGAAAGCAAGAGAGTGACCTATCCCTGTTGTAGATTATCCTTGGTTTAACACATGTTGTGTTTATCTCTCAATCTCAGCATCATCATCACTCAGATCCCAGTCAGTTTCTGTCCACCATGTGCTTTCTTCCCGTTTCAAGAAGTCAAGGCCTTGAGACCAAAACTGAGAAAAGTTGTGTTTTCCTGACAGGGAATCAAAACAAAGGTGTCGTCCATTCACTGAATGGGCATTTCATTTAAATCCAAGTTTACACACCCTCAAGCCCTTTCACTGTCCGCAATCATGTCAAGCACATCAACTGAATTTGACATCCACTTGTGTAGACGGCAGCCTCCTAGAGTCATTAAAAAGTACCGCGGAACAAAACTTTTTAACATTTACATCCACAATTTGGATAATTGGATAGTTGTTAATATGTGAACGTGTGAAATATCTGTTAAACTGAGTTCAGCCTAACTACAGCCTCAGTGGTGAGGTGAGGTGAGGTGAAATTGGGTTTAACGTCGTGCTTGAGAATATTTCGCTCCTATGACGACGTGCATGCGTGTGTATGTGTATGTGCGGCTGCTTGTACTAGCCCAGACTTAGGCTGGTTTTTATAGTACTAGCCCACTGAGATACCATGCCGCAGTGAAGCATCAATACCCCACTCAGACACATTATACTGACTCCGAGCCGACCAGTCCTTGCTGTACCCATTAATGCTGAGGTGTGTGTGCGAGCGAGAGAGAGCGAGAGCGAGAGCGAGAGCGAGCTCAAAAGGTACACCAGGTTGGGTGTTGCAGACCGTGGCTGGGGGATGGAGGTATCAGCTAACATAAGATAATTCTTTAGGGGAATTAAACTGTGGAAGAAACAATTTACAACTGATATTCAGTCCTGTTGATCTATTTATTTTGAGACATTTAATACGATGGCTGCTTTAAGCCTTTTTTATTGGTATCATAGTCTTTAAACATAAACCTTTGGAAAGAAAGACACGAAAGATGTTAATCAATAGATGAGACATATTCAACACACAAGAAAACGCATAGAATCTCTTTGAGATGACCCCTTGTGCCTGTAGGCAGCATGTGCATTTCATGCACGGTGTGTTGACGGTCCGTCATCATACCTGGCCGGCGATCTAATTGTCATCTATAGTCTGATCTATTGTTTTAAACAGCCATTCGTATTTTTTCTAAGTTTTGCATGATTTTACGAGTAAACATGCTTTTCTGGATATTCTATTGCACAACCCACTGAACGCCCAGTTAGACTGATGTGGATTATTTCGACATATGCTATTTACAATTGTGTAAATTTTAGTGATACAGAGTAACAGCCAAAAAACAGTTTTTTCTATTTCCGACAGTACTTTAGTTGGGTTAATTGAGTTGATAAGTTTATGCTTTCAGATGGAATGAATGAATGTCTTTATTTCCTCCAAAACGATTTTCGAAGATTACATAAACAAACATCAGTCAGTTACATATATGTACATATGATATGTACAAAGCACAGTTATTTACAACAATGATAGTTCAGTAAGTATACTTCAAGGAATCTTTTAAAGAATAGATATAGTTCGAAAAATGTAGTATGATGGTTTGCCATGCTGTTTCATGAAGGTCAGGGATGTGAAGTTTTGCACCACAAAACAGTACAAGGGCATCTTTATCATCAAGCATTTCAATTAATACATATAATTCTTCATCCAGTAGGGGGGGGCGGTGGGGTAGCCTAGTGGTTAAAGCGTTGGCTCATCACGCCGAAGACCCGGGTTCGAATCCCCACATGGGTACAATGTGTGAAGCCCATTTCTGGTGTCCCCCGCCGTGATGTTGCTGGAATATTGCTAAAAGCGGCGGCGTTAAACCAAACTCAGTCAGTCATCCAGTAGATCAAGTAGTGTCATATAAAAATTATTTCTTTGGCTCATTGCAGATTCACAATGTGGGCATCATGGTCATAGCAGTACTTATTACAAAGCATACATTCTTTTGAGAATTTGGCTTTAGAACCAACTAGTAAAGCAAGTTGTATATGGTCTTTATATTCTGGGTACAGATACATTAGAGTGTAAAGTCTATGTAGACTCAGTGTTTGATGGATTACAGCATATCTGGACATATCCTCTCTTATGGAGAGTCTCAATTTCCATTGGGCTTCTTCATAAGAGAAGATAGAACTTATAACTATTCTGCGCCAAACTGTTTGACGGTAAAATACCAGTTTGCACGTAAGTTAATACATAGTCCAGTAGATTTTACTTCCGTGCCCGTACATAACAGAGTGTTGCAAATACTGCACCAGTTAATATTTAAATGAACAGTGAGTGATAAGAATGCACAGAACAGCGTTTTCGTTGATGAATTACAAGCGTTATTACATAATCTTCAAAGGAATAATAATCTACACTTGTCAATGTACGCAACCATTGTCCAGAGACCTAGGTTGGCACATACAGAATCTGTTTGCATATGTCTGTTGAACCCTTGAATACATTTAGCGAAATATTGTTGGGTATTTCCCTTCAAATCAATGTTTTTGCCATATAGCGTAGGCATGGTTTCACAACCATAGAAACTTGTAGGTAAAACCATTCTTCTCCATATATTAACACATGTAACTGGATGTAAATCAGTACTGTTAAGACCCAATGAGTGCAAAGAATTTACGGTTTGCCTGGCCTTTTGACAGTTAGCAAAAACTATCTTTACAAGACAGATCTGATGAGAGTAGATTGCCATCTATAGTTTGATCTATTGTTTTAAGCAGCTATTCGTATTTGTTCTAAGTTTTGCCCGGTTTTATGAGTAAACATGCTTTTCTGGAGATCCTATTACGCAACCCACTGAACGCCCAGTTAGGCAGCCAAAAAACAGTTTTTTCCTATTTACGACTACTTTAATTGGGTTAATTCAGTTGATAAGTTTATCCTTTCAGATGGTGTTTCCACAGACTTTACTAGATCATCGACATAGAAGTCTTGAAGTACGGTTTGAACTGTCTTGTCACAGAACTGTTCAGCATTGTCCATAATAGTGCGCTTCAGAGCATAATTTGAGTCTACAGCCCCAAAAATGTGGACAGTCATTTTGAATACTTTCGGGGACCTGGCTTCCTCAAATCCTCTTTCCACAAGAATCTTAATGCATCCGAATCACTAGTTGGCACTTTCACCTGATGAAACATTCCTTCTATATCAGCCATGAGTCACATGCAAACTGCCTGAATCGAACCAGCACTCCAAACAAATTATTCAACAGGTCTGGTCCTCTCATCAAGTCATCATTCAGCGATGAGTCCAAGTGTGTTGTTGCAGCATCAAATACCACCCTTACTTTCCCTGGTTTGTTGATATTTGTCACCCATGATGAGTAATGTACCAAGTCAGTGGAGAGTCAACTTGTGTGCATGACCTTTATCAATGTTACCATTCAAGGTGTCACTATCACAGCAAAAATAACTTCGTTTCCATTCTTGCGGAAACCTAATGGATACTGGGTAATGTAAGTTTCCGCTAGGTTTCAGTATCCGGAAACAGACAATGCGAGTTTCCGCATAGTTTACAAAACTGAAACTAACAAATCTAGGTTTCCGTCAGGTTTCTACAACTGAAACTGTCTTTATGAGTTTCCATTTAGTTTCAGGTCGCTGAAACATTCTTAGCAAAATGACTTAGTTTCCGTTGTTGCGGAAACCTATTGGATACTCGGTAATGTAGGTTTCAGCTAGGTTTCTGTACCCGGAAACTGACAAGTCTGTTGGCTTCAGCTTAGATGAAATGGCAAACTTAGCTTTGTGCTGTTCCATAGGGGGACTATATTTATTTACTGTTACACTTGCAAAATAATTTCTATATACAGAATCCAGCTAGGGTCCATGCAGGGAGCAAAAGCAATAGCCCATTTTTATACTGTACTGTTAAAGTGTTTATGGTTATATGCTAGTTTTTAGTGTACATTTGTGATAGACTAGTTATTTTACTGTCGTTCGCAGACAGGTAAGTATAGAAGTTTGTTTTTTATTACCCACGTGGTCAACGTATGGGTAGTTGCATACTAATCTCGTACGTCACACGGGTGTCGTATCTCGTTGACCTGTGTCGTAACGACTTGACCTGAGATTCTAACGATTTGATTGGATAACCGATGACCTCTCAATTAGGTCACATTCTGACATAACTATTTTTTCATTCATAACAAACACGTGAATTCATTCATTCTGCAACTTAAATGCATTGTGGGAATGTAAACATTGCAACGTTGCCGTGTCGCTGTTTAATTGTGAGTCGAACTGAGACATTATATCTGTCGAAAAACATAAACGCAATGTTTCCACTAGTGATGTTAGCTGAATGAAGCAGCTGGAAACCCAGAAACGAGGTGCTACGGAGTAGTTTACTATAGGAGGCTGTACGAGGCGATGACAACTGACATGAATCGTGACGTCGGTTACCAAGGCAGTGACGTCATTAGAGCGTGACGTCATGCAAATATTGTACTACAGTACAAACTCTTCTGCAACCTCTTTATGAAACCGGTGTCGGTTTGAAACCAAAAACATAACAAAAATACGCTATTTTGTCAATGTAATGCATGTAAGATGTGGGTAATAAATAAAATACCACACTCGGTCTCATTACATACGAATTATACGAAACTCGTGACCTTCCTATGTTATCTGACCTCGCTTTCGCTCGGTCAGATACCATAGGAAGGACACTCGTTTCGTATAATTCGTATGTAATGAGACCTTGTGTAGTATATTCTCTATTTATATAATGCACACATTTACAAATTTAAATTTACGAGGTTGGTTTCCGGTAGTTTCCAGTACTGAAACTAACAAAGTTAGTTTCCAGAAATGGAAACTACAGTAAAGTATCATTGGTAGTTTCCATTGCATAAAGCAGCTGGAAACCATCATTGATGGGAACGTGAATGAAACGAACGAGGAAATTACTCCATATATACCAGTATATACAGCATACATCTAGAAACCTACATTAACCCTTACGCTTAAACGGTTTATGTATTCCATGTATATAAGTTTCAGTTTAGTGATCTCAGTGTTTTGTACACCAGAATTGAAATAAAAGATACTGTCACATGAAACAAGATAATTTCAGGAAAAGTTAAACCATATTACGGAAACTTAAGATTCTACTTTGTCTCCTTTTACGTTTTGTTAGGTACACTCACAGATGCCTTAAAGTTATAAATTACTGAAGAACCGGTAAGGCTCCATTAGGTTTCAGTTACCCATTGGCTTTCCATTTGTAATTATTCTCAAAGTGATACATACTAATACAACTAACTGGGAGTGGTTATGCACATTACACATAGCTGTACTAAAAGGACAATAGTTTCGTAAATGTTCAATAAAGAACATAATACAGGCTACAACAAACTATACAGTAGACTTATAGACATAAATTATTTTTTAAGTTTAACTTCATCTGCCAGTGGTGAAAAATGTTAGGATTGAAAGAAAATGAAGTCAATGAAAGTCTTGCCTTTTAATTATAGCATTATCATTATTGATCCCTTATCATATTTATAAGCACTTTGGAACCTCGTATATTTATAAAATGGCTTTCTAGATATGTCATAGAGTACCTAAAATATATGGGAATCAGTTTACAACCTGAAAAAACTATGAGATCTTGTTGGGTACGACCCTGGATTGCCAGAAGAGGAGAGGTGGGGGCTTATAACTCATTAGTACATGTTGTTTGTGGAATGATTTTGTTGAATGCTACAAGAAAAATAAAAACAAAATACAGATATCAAACTTAAAACCAACTAACGTTATAACAAAACTAATGGGCTATTACCTTTTTCGAGAAAAGAATCCATCAGTATCCACATAATGGAACGATATGCCCTTCATCTGCAGCTGCCCCAAAAAAACTGTTCCATGTCACGTGACCGGGTTTCATTGGACACCAAAGATAATACACCAGTTTTTACATAATGTCCACAATTCTCTTATTAACGGTGCATCTTGTTTTAAGGGATTAGCTTTCTGAACTACCTAGCGAAATACGTGAAACGAACTCACCCCTTGTTCACTTACATAATGAAAATCAATGAAATTGAACTCACTTAGCTTGTTTTGACAATCATTGATATGAGTAAGCACCAACTCATCAATTTTGGTACATAATATGCTGGCCATACTTTCCAACTCATCACTTTTATTATGGCAAAAAGAGCAGTTACATGTGTAAAGTAAGCGTTCAATTCATGGAAGATGGATACGCTTTGGAGAAATGCTACATCTTGGAATATGTTGTAGAGTCTCAAACTGTGATGATATACACAAGAGAAAAAATGGTGATTTCAAAAATTTCCAATTTGGAAAGAAATATTTCCAAAAATTTCCAAAATTGGAAGGATGATTTTCCAAGGCTTGGAAACTTTCTTTAGGAAGGATTTTACCACTACTTCTTTCAGTTTTCCTTTTCCCAAGGATCCCCGTGAGTGTATAGACTGTGTATTCGTCCTCCTAGGAGTGTATTCGTCCTCCTATGCGATCAACTATAACCAGGGAGACTATAAGACGTTGTAGATTATTCCTGGTATAACTTCTCTCGTCTGCATCCTTGTTGTTCTAGGTGTCAAAATTGGCATTAACTGTCATATTTGCCCTGATATGGCTAGCATTTTCCAAAATACAGTTTTAAGTGTATGGTTTACTTATTATCCACAAAAGCATAAATAGTTTTTGACCTGTCACGGTTTGCATAAACACAAATTACATAGACCTACGTTACATCATTGATTAAATAAAAGTTTACGGACCCACTGACTGACTGGCCATGGTTTATTACATGTCATAAAAGTGAACCCTTGCCAGGGAATAATAGGCTTATTGTAGTAGAATACATTCTTTAATGGTACCCTCTAATTAACAGCTGACACAAGGGATGGACCGTTTAGGTGGTTTATCATTGCGAAATCAACAGTCAACAGACCATGAAATGTTGTTTTAAGACTGAGCGAATAGAGAGCAACCCGTTTGGGTTTGTGGTCAGAGACGGTGTTATGCAGTTGGTGTATTTACGAAATATCATGAAGTTAATAATAGATAATTGGTTATATTGTCCACACACAGGCGGACTGGGGCAAAAGAACCCAAATGAATCCCTTCTTAAAAACTTCATAGTGTAACTAATTAATTTGGTCATATACAATAAAAGGTGACTAAATGTTTAATTTTTAGATAACGTTAAATAATTTCTAGAGAAACCACTACACAAGTTCATATCACAGATGATTCCAGAGACAAATAGTTTATGAGATTCTAGTTTATGAAAAGCATTAAAATCCAAACAAGCCAATCTGTTCTCTAATGCTCGGGAATTATTACCACTTACATACCATAGTTTGAGATGTCGACTCAGGAAGCCGACCTTTCGATTCTTATAAGGCTCAGGACATTGACAAGGGGTACGCTTTAAAGTTTGGGTGTTATTTTAGCACATGGCTAATCTCATGTGACGTGTTATTACAAGCTGGTGGTTGATGGAAGTGAACACATCGCACACTGAAGCCGACCGTGTAAAAACATGATCAAAACAATCATATGGTAAACACATTTAACAAGGCACTGATCCAGAGCAATTTCGCGCACTGGTTGTTGCTTTTGTTATTGCTTTTCTCCCTGAGTACCGGATGATATCCCAGTACTTTCGATTGGTTCGTGACCTTTGTTGCGACACCCGCATGCGCAATTGATCGCATAGGTGTAGATTGATCAACAAAAATAAAATCTTTTTTACTCGATAATATTTCCATCATTTTGAAAATGAAATGAAAACACTTTGAAGTTTAATCATCTGCCAGTGGTAAAATATGTCAGGACTGAAAAAACCGAAGTCAATGTATGTCTATATATTTTGTCTTATAATCCTAATTATTATATTGCCATATTTGGCATGCATTTTGAAACTTAATAAAAAGCATACGATTATACTTATAGCGTATTTATAACATGACTGTAATATCTAGACATTTTATGGAATGCCAACAAGAATTATATTTCACACACACCCTAGGTATGACCTAGTGTATGTTGTCTGTCTCATTACGGCGAAAACAAATGATTCTGTTGAATGCTACCACAAATGAATAAAAACAAAATGCAAATATTAGAAATAAAACCGACTAAAGTCTGCAACAATGTCAGGTTATTACCTTGTTCGAGGAATGTATCCATCAATATCCACATAGGTTAAGTCCCGATTTTGACAGCCTCAAATTTGGATACAGGAGCCAATAGAGCTTTGGTCTGGATGTGTATGCTGTTTGTCCCTCTTCTGACAACAGTCCCATCTGCTATTGTAGTGACTGAGGCTGTTTTCAGGCACTGATATCTCCATATAATGGTACCATTCCTGCTGGCAGTTCGTCTCGTATTAGTTTGTATTAGTGTTGAAGAATTTTACTTGTTCTGTACTTCTCTCAGGTGATTGCATTAACATAACTACCCTTAATTGGTGCAGCTAGTTATCCCAGGTTTGAGAGCGAAACTTCGAATCAGTGACCAAGACGCTGTCAAAATGGGATACTACCTCCACATAAAGGAACAATATGCCATTGATCTGCAGCTGACAAAGAATCCCGTTCCATGCCAAGTGTCTTTTAACAGTCTAATGCCCGAAAAAGGGATACATCGATTCAGTTTTCACATTGGTGTATAATTTCATTGGTCAACTAATTGCATGATGTCCGCCATTCTTTAAAAGGTAATCTAATTAGCCGAAAAATGTAATTTTTGGAGTAAAATTGATATTTTATACTTATCCTGACTCATGCTCTTTTGCTTGTCTTCTTCTTCTTGCGAACATAGTGGAACACTTGTATCTCCCTAATTGAAGCTCCCTTCAATTTAAAATCACTAATTAGTATTCACCACGAGGTTACCTCCCTTTCCACAAGCTTGGGGAGCGAGAGAGCCCCTCTACCCATGTGCCTCACTCTCTCCTCATATACTGGAGCCCAACATTTGAATTTACAGGGGAAATCCAAAGTGTTATTTGGGGAGGATGGGAGGGCTGACCTCATGAGTCAGGATAAGTATAAAATATCAATTTTACTCCAAAATTACATATTTTTCCTTATCCTGACTCATGCTCTTCTTGTAGCATCCTACGGAGCGGAGGTGGGAATATCTAATACTTTGGATTTTTAATAATTAGTGATTTGAACTGTGATGATTGTAATAACCCTATGGGAACTTCATAAAGGCACTGAACTGATGAATTCCTGCTGCTAACTTATCAGCTGCCATATAAAAGGTTATTACCATGTACTTATTATGATAAAGTATATATAACATTAATACAATGCTTAAGACTAATAGACTTAAGCTTGTTAATATGCTAGTATAAACTCCTTAGAGTTTGTTAGCTAAAATACTTTAAGATATAACATAGTACTAAGCTTAAGATATGATTAAACTTAAGCTAATTATATAATAGCAAACTCTTTAGAGTTTGTTAGTTAATATACTTATATGATATAGATATAATGCTGAGCTTAAGATATGAATAAGCTTTAGCTACATATATAATAGCAAAAACTCTGTAGAGTTTGTTAGTTAATATATTTTATATATATGAGTATAGTACTGTGCTTAAGCTATAATTAACTTAAGCTACATATATAATAGCCAAACTCTGTAGAGTTTGTTAGCTAATATATTTTTATAATATGAGTATAGTACTGTGCTTAAGCTATAATTAGCTTAAGCTACATATATAATAAGCCAAACTCTGTAGAGTTTGTTAGCTAATATATATTTATAATATTAGTATAGTACTGAGCTTAAGATATAATTAACTTAAGCTACATATATATAGCAAAACTCTGTAGGGTTTTGTTAGCTAATATATTTTTACAATATGAGTATAGTAGTGTGCTTAAGATATAATTAACTTAAGCTACATATATAATAGCAAAACTCCGTAGAGTTTGTTAGCTAATATATTTTACAATATGAGTATAGTAGTGTGCTTAAGATATAATGAACTTAAGCTACATATATAATAGCAAAACTCAGTAGAGTTTGTTAGCTAATATATTTTACAATATGAGTATAGTATTGTGCTTAAGATATTATTAACTTAAGCTACATATATAATAGCCAAAAAACTCTGTAGAGTTTATTAGCTAATATGTTTATAGTGTAACCATAGTACTAAGCTTAAGATAAGATTAGACTTAAGCTAAATGTATATAGCAAAATAAACTCCTTAGAGTTTATTAACTAATATACTTTTTATGTTAAAAACATAGTACTGAGCTTAAGTTATGATGAAACTTAAGCTATATATATATAATAACAAAACTCCGTCGGGTTTTGTTAGCTAATACCTTTATAATGTAAACATACTGCTTAAGATATGATGAAAACTTAAGCTAATTGTATAATAGCGAAAACAACCCTTTAGAGTTTGTTAGCTATGATATAAACCTAGTATTGAGCTTATGAGAGGAAAACTTAAGCTACATATATAATAGCAAGAACTCCGTGTAGAGTTTGTTAGCTAATACATGTTATAATGTAACCATAAAGCTTAAAATATGATGAAACTTAATGAAATATATAATAGCAAAACCCTCTTTTAGAGTTTTGATAGCTAATATACCTATATGATATAAACATAGTACTAAGCTTAAGATATGAATAAGCTTAAGTTACATATATAATAGCTAAAACTCTGTAGAGTTTGTTAGCTAATACATGTTATAATATAACCATATTGCTTAGAAATATGATGATACTTAAGCCAAATAGCAAAAAACTCTTTAGAGTTTGTTAGCTAATCTACTTATATGATATAAACATAGTACTAAGCTTAAGATATGAATAAGCTTAAGCTACCTATATAATAGCAAAACTCCTTAGAGTTTGTTAGCCAATATATTTTAATAATATGAGTATAGTACTATGCTTAAGGTATAATTAGCTTAAGTTACCTATATAATAGTAAAACTCCGTAGAGTTTGTTAGCTTAATTAACTTAAGCTATGTATAAAATAGCCAAAAACTCTGTAGAGTTTGTTAGCTAATGCATTTATCATGTAACCATAGTATTACTCTTAAGATATGAATAACTTAAGGTAAATATATATAATAACAAACTCTGTAGAGTTGTTAACTTATATATTGTATGATGTAATAATCATAGTACTGTGATGATAAAAGGAACTTAAGTAAATTATATATAGCATGAAGCTATTTAGTATTGTTATAAGATAAGTAAAATCTTTTAGATTGACTTATCTTCTCGAGAACTGTCAGCTGTTCTGCGAGGACCATGGGATCGAATTGGTGTATACCTGAGGCGTCCTCGGTGGTGATATCTCTCAGATAATGGTTTGCAACCACCATATCGGAGTTTCAGAAATAAACCCTCCATTATTTCAATCACATTTTGTGTAGAACAATTGTAGAAGTTAAGCTATAATATCATGAGTATTAAGCTCATGGAGGGTCGGAATAGGTCCATCCGCATATGCACGTAGTATGACAGTTCTGATCCAAATGGAGATATAATACATGAGACTTCACTCTGCGTAAGTTGATGATAGAGGAAATAATCTGTTGCATTTTTTCCTCCTGTTTGGTTTGGTGGAGATAAATTTACAGTGCTCTTGCTGGCCATCTTGATAGAATCATCGTATCATGGGGTCCAAGTATGTCATCAGGCGTGTTCATAAACCTCACTTGTGAGGTGTTGGAACACTATATTCATATCCCCAGGTTGGAAGTGAAATTTCCGTTTTATTCTCCAAACAGAAGTTTAGTAGGTTTACTAACCATCTAGTTGTGTTAGTCGCTTGATGAAATTCAGCTGTAGTCTGAAACGCTGTGGATTTAGATCCACTTGTATCTTTCGTCTAGGTAATTAAGCTGCGAAGTCCTTGACGATGTAGGTGCACAACCAGGTGTGTCTGTCCTCGTTGAACTTTATGTAAAAAATCGCCTGACTGCCGATCCCTCGTCTTAACTTGACAGGGGAGGTCTCTAACTGAAGAAAGGCAGTCTAATCATGAATGTTCAGGTTAACTGGACTGTAATGAGGCTTGCTTTCGTTCACTGATATATAGTTGTCACTTGTGGCGTAAGTCTTGAACTGTGAATAGAGATCGACCTCTGTGTAGAGGTCGTTGTCCCTCGTGGTCCAATCAGAACAAGGCATTTTGATTCTGTATAATACCAGCTGTGATGTCACCGGTGTAGCGAGGGAAAAACCCACCTTGAATAAATTCTTGTAAATTGCGTTGATATTAGCATAAGCGTCGGTCTTCACCGTAGCTTCCGAAGTTATCCGGTGACCACGTGTTTGAGGGTTAATGGTAACCAGCGAAACCTCCGGTAGCGAAATATCTCGCTCTGTAATTTTATGCTGGGTAGGTTATTTTCCTGGTTGTCGTGAAAGTAATTTCAGTTTTGAATATAATTCCGACTTCCTTATATATAAGGGTATAAACAACTTGCAAGTTGTGAGCTTGTAGACTGTATACATGAATGTATCGTCATAATTGTAGAATTAGCGTTGAACTTGTTGTACATATTTCTTCTCAGAAACTTTGGCGATTAAGAGTTATACTGGCTGTAACAAGGCTGCTGTTCAATTTCGATATTGAATTGTCTGCAGATATCGCGTAATGGTCGCATGTAGATAATCGTATCGTCGTCGAGTTGTATATTAGCAATTTATCACGGAATAGTTGATTTCTGTGAAGATCTATGAAATGTCGTTGACTAATAATACAGCGGCGTTCTGTGTTGTAAATAGCCTGAGCAATTATCTTGGCGTAGGCTTATAGGCGGCATCTGGCATACAGTTGATAATCAACTTATGCGGCGTCTTGAAACGGACTGGCGAGTAGCTATATATGGCGAGTGGCTAGTATATGGAAACCTTGGAGGAGACTTCCTCGGTGAGCGCCCGAGGAGACTTCGCTTGAAGTTTCGAAGTATCCCTTCTAGATCTTCTGGGTGAAGTAGACTTGGAGCCACTTAGCCTTAGCGACCATCGAAGCGAAGGTGTCGAATCAAAGCCCGATTAGTATATATATATATATATATATAAATATATATATGGCGCTTGCTTAAAGTGAACAGCCTCTGTGTTTAACAGGATGTGGGATCGTGGCGCTTGCCTAAGTAGGGCGCATGGATCATCTTATCATATTCAGAAGTCGTGTTATTCACGAAGTCTGGTGATAAGTGTCTAATTGATCGTTCTAGATCTATTTAGGCCAGCGAACATCACGTCGTCATGGATTCAACAGAACCAATATACGATTGTAGTTCTTATACTTGATATCGATGATCAACTTGTCTATGGGTTGATCTTCGGAGACTGTGAGGGGCGTTGATAGTTTCCGCGAAGCTCTTGTATAGTCCCTCGATGTCCTTCTAGATGATGATGATCTGGATTCAGGTGTCCTTTCGCGCATGCCGCGAAGCTTCCTCTGCGTCGGTCGGGAGGCGACGATATGACCTTAGCGAAGGCTTCCGTGATGTCTGATGGTCGAGTCCACATCTAGGGATGAAACGCAAAAGGTGATGATCTATCCTGCCTTAGCGAAGTCCGGCGAAGGCTGTATCTAGGTTCTTTCCGCCCAGCGAAGGCTGTACATCTAGGTCCTTTCGCCCAGGCGAAGGCCTTAGCGAGGCTGTACATCTAGGTCGCCGTCAAGGTGGTCCGTGACTTCCTTCAGCGAAGGTGACATCGTCCTGGCTGCTACGTTGTGAGGGGTGCCTCTGGGGTGCTGTCTACGTTGGAGCCTTCGCGGAAAGTTTCGGACCCTGCTACGCAGATATTGGTCCTCCATGATGTTCATAATTTGTCGCATCATGTCTTCTGGGATGGTCTGCGGCGAGGTGCGTCGGTGCTTTATCTGCGGTGTTAATGGAGGGGTCCACACGGAAAATCGTCCGACATCAGTGTAGAGGCATCAGGCTGCATGGTGATCTCTGCTGATGTCGTTGTAGTAGCTATCACCCGGTCGTTTCTTGTGAAAAAATGCGTGGGGATGATGATCAGCTGATCATCGTAGAGGTCCAGGTCATCGGCTGGAACAATCTCGGTTGAGAAAGTCCTAGTAGACCGTTGATTTTCCCTCAGAATTCGGCGCTGCCCTGGGTGTCGCGGCGTCTGCGTTGAGTGTTAGTAATGATGGGACCCTCAGGGCGATCATCAGCATATCTCGCGTTGGTACATCAGGCTGCATGCTGATCTGTGCCGACATCGGTCAATCTTTGATGTACATCGGTATGATGACCGGCTGATCATCATACAGCCCAAAACTTCGATGGGAGCGGTCACCGGTTGTTGAGATGTAGTAGAAAAACCCTCTAGTCTTCTGCTGCGGCGATGGGATGTCTGGGAAGCAGGATGCTTCTTGGAGATGGCGGACTACGTCCCACACCTCTCCACCACTCTAGCGGAACACCACACGGGGAGAGTCGGCCAACAGCAGTAGACTGGCGAGGGGTTCCGGTGTATCAGTCATACTAGACTCTGCATCGCGACCTATCTGCTGTGCGTGCCAAGCGCCAAAGTAAATATTAATAAAAGGTAGAATTGGATAAATTAGTACCGCAACTGCAATGTGAATATAATAAACATGGCCATTACATCATATTAAAAGGCGGATCAGCAGCAGCATAAAAGCGTAATCTGCAATAGTACAGAATTTTCATCAGCGTAATCCACTGGAAACAAACACGGCGTCCGTGAATAAACTGTAGAAAAGCGACTAAATATCAATATATAATCGTTGAAGGATACTAGCTAAACCTCTATAGATGTCTATCTGAGGTAACTAACTAAATATAATTCAAAGGATATAGTGTGTGTCGGAGACACTGAAAGCTCTCGATCCAGCTCACTGGAAGAAGGAGAGAGTGAGGCACATGGGTAGAGGTGGTAAGCCCTCGTTCAGCAGCTTGTGGAAAGGAGGTAACTTCGTGGTGAATACTAATTAGTGATTTTAAATTGAAGGGAGCTTCAATTAGGGAGATACAAGTGTTCCACTATGTTAGAAGCAAGAAGAAGAAGACAAGCAAAAGAGCATGAGTCAGGATAAGGAAAAATAATTTATTGCAATCAGACAGGAACTACTGGGGGGTATTCTCAAATACATGTAACAGCATCTGATGAGCATCCACCCTTCCTAATGTCCCGCTGTTTGGGTTGAAGAAATTTTGTCAAGGTGGCCAGAAGCCCAGTCCCTGTGTCTGTATCGCGGTCGAGGGAGCAGATACCGACAAGCTTGCAGTTTGGTTTGGTAATTAGACTGTTGGCGAGAAACATTAATCGCTCTGGATCAGTTCCCCTCTAATTACATTGGGATATATACATGTAATGAGAAGAAGCATGAAAGTGTACATTCGATTTGAAATGGCTAATGCTCAACTTGAACATAAGTTTATTCCTACACCTCGTTGGTGCAATATGCGAAGGCCAAAGACAACCGGCGGCGAAGAAATACCGATACCTTGAGCGACATCTTCAAGAACTGAGACACCAGTTTCAAAATAAAATTGAATGTTAACTGTTAGACAGTTTGCTGATTCAGCGTCTCTTCTTTCACATCTTTAATATATTTATAATGTACTTATAAATGTGTATGTATATTTATAATTATGTAATATTTTGAAACATTTCATAATATGATGTAATATAACTATTTATAAAACAATCCTGTAATATGTAGCATGTTGTAACATGATTAAATAAAATCTGTCCATATAGTCTCCGTTACCACTCGTGGCTTACGCCTTCTATGTTTTTATGTGTTTTATATTTCCAATGTTTATATGCTGAGACTGAAATGAAACACTATCTTTATACATATATTTGGCTCGTTTTCTCATTAGGTGTGCTCTCATTCGCATAATCCGAATATCCTCTTCTATCAACACGTAGGCCTATCATTGTCTCTCTATAATCCAATGTTAATTTGCTAACGGACGGGACATCAACATTTCTCTTAACTCATCTGTTTGGACCAAAGGTCGATAGAGGGAGTTTCCATGTATATTCTCGCCGTTATCAAGATAACAGTTACCAGGTGAACAGAAGTATATATGCATAGTGACTAGCAGCAAATTAACACCAGGTGATTCAGCAAGCAGCACATCGTTGGGGGGCATGAGGAGAGTAAAGATCAACAAGTCTAAATCCACTCCTTTGTCCAAGTGATGGAATCAATCAACATTCAATCAGCTTGTCTATCCTGAACGTTGTACATCGAAATGCCGCTCTATGCAATAAACAGGGGAGTTGTTATCACATAAGTGGTATGTTTAGGTTGTGTATCCCCATACTGTTTACTGCAGTATAAGTGAAATCTGCTTCACTTTGCTTGAATGACCAATCTTTTGAAGTTGATTTAAGTTCTACTTAAGTAAACTGCTACCTAACAGATTAATCTCAGATTAAAACATCTCATTCCAAAGTCGTGTTTTCTATTTCAGGTACTAAGAAATACTGAATTTTTACATATTAGATATAAATCTATCGGTACCAGTTTTGACGTGTCTGGTCATGAGTCAACTAACATAGTGATTATATATATTTTGACCATTACCGCGTGTCATTCACACGTCATTATGCCATTCTAATGTTCTCTGATCCATTTCATCATACAGCATTTATGTCATTCAATGTTTTGAAGCTCATATGAAAACATGAAAAATGTTACTGTTCCAGTTCCTTTTGAAGAGTGAAATTATTTTTGTTCTTGGAGTGTTCCATCCAATATAGTCATGGTTACAATCGGCCTGATTTTAATTAATACCTATCAAGTTATAGATGTTATACACGCGTGCATGCACACACACACACACACACAAAACATCCGTAATTTGTGAATTCTGTTCGGACGATAAAGAAATATCTAATTTGATAAGAATCACTCTATAAATTATCAAAATGTGGAACAAACTTCCGTATACTACCATTTCCAGAAACATTGCGATATTGACCATGGAATAATGTTAACAATATGCAACCAACCCAATGTAATACAATACAATTTTCACCGCCTGTGCATACACACACTGTTTGACGAATCTCTCAGGTGTGTTAGGCGATAATCACACATCGACATGATTAACAAACCTACAGCTCAAGCAGATTTTAATAACTTACCTTTTAATAAGAAAAACAAGATTTATGGATGTCTACTTCTTTATTGTGAATAACCACGAGTTTGAGACATATGCTTGCTCCTTCATCAGAGTGAAAATCAGGTCACAGTAATGCATTCCACTTCTTAATGCCCATCAAAGATTTAACTTACTTCCAGAGACTTCTTTAAGAGGCATAAGGCCAAGGCAGCAGGCCTTGTTAATTGGTGACTCTTTAACTGCCTTGACTCACCTCATCAATCAACAAGGGGATTAGGTCCTGGGGCGTGCAAAGAACAATAATTTACCATCACCCACCAGTTATCTCCCCTTGTGGACATTTCCAAAATTGTACATTTTGGAAATCTCATATTTCAAAATTGGAAACATTGTTCTTGAATATATCATGCTTTTTGCATATTTCATGCAATTCGAGGGAGCAACTGTTTGACTGCGTTATTCCTTTTAACACATCCTTGCACTTTGCTATTGCTAGAAGACTCTGAAAATTTACTTAGGTAAATAGGTAAATACAGTTTTAGCACACAGCAAATGCTTATATGTATTTCTTTTGCAACAATGAAGTTCTGTCCATTATTCTCAAAATGAAGTAATACGTACATGGGTTTTCACATGCAATTAAAATTGCATGCAGTACAGCAATTAATACTCCCTTGTTGTAACCCGTGTTAGGTGGTATAAACCTACACATGTCATTTGTCATCATTCACTTGATGGTCAGTTAATGAATTTATAACAGGTATAATTAGTGGTAACACCACTGCTTAGATAACCCGACAAAGGTTCCCATTTTGCATTTCCTTGTGTCTGGAGTAAATACTCAACAGTATAAACATCGATCAAAGGATTAACCCATACTTTTATCTTACACAGCTAGATTTGTCAAAGGTAGTGTTTATGTATGTACATTTACTAATCAATTCTAAATACACTCTGTGTGTCTGTGTCTGCCGTGGAAACAACTTCCTTCTTTCAAAGGATTAACCGCTAAGACATTGATTCTCATTATTGGCTAACTAAATTACTTTTTGTAAAGAATGGGCCCGGAGATTATGCAATTAGTTCCAAGGTATGCTATCTTGGGTGACCAATGCGACTATATACCAATGTGAAATACCTGAAACGATATATCACTTTCCGTGAACATGTATTAGACTGTTAAAAGACACATCATTTGGAACAGCTGCAGGTGAATGGCATACGGCTCGTTTTTGTGGATATTGATGGATACATTCCTCGAACAAAGTAATAGCCTGACATCATTATAACTACCTGTTTTAGTTTTAATAATTGCATTTTGTTTTTATTCATTTGTCGCAGCATTCCACAGAATCCATGATTTCGATTCGTGAAGTAATGAGACAGACAACATACACTAGGGATAATCAGCGGTCGCGAATTATGATTTACAATGTCTAGATATTGAAAGACGCACGTTGACTAGTATCTACATACTGGTGAGTGGACATTAACCATGGGAATGTAGCAAGATATTTATTGTGCAGTATGTCACTTCGACCCCGACCTCGCTTCCGAGGAAGAAATCATTATGTTATAAGTTGTGTCATGCCAAATCCTGTTGGCAATGATTCCAATACATATTTAACTACGAGTAGAAAGTAGTTTTGCTTTTCTAACTTGATGAAAACAAACCATAATCTCATTAATTCTTTAACAGACTTTAGCCCGTGATGTTACGATTATTAAAAATGGCAGCACCCTGTCGCGAACATCCGCCAGTCTGAGAATAAATGCTATTTAGGTTTGTTTTCACCGAGTTACAAAATCAAAACTTCTTTCTACTGGTAGTAAAATATGTATTTGATTGATGTCCAATAGGATTTGCTTGACATATCTTATATCATAACAATTTCTCTCGAGGAAACGAGGTGTGGTGTCAATATAACTCTACTTCACAATATTATTGTCACTTCCACCACGACCTGCGCTTCCGAGGAAAAGAAATCTTTATGCATCAAGTTGTGTCATGGAAAATATGTTTGGTCATCAATCATATATATATATTGTACTACAAGTAGTAAAAAGTTTGATTCTTTAACTTCCGGTTTATCTGGACCAATTTAAGATATCGTTCCAAGCTTCCACAACGCTTGTTTAGCACTCTCACAAACATAACTCATTTACTAAATGATTTAGCACGAACTTCGCGGGTCCGTGGAAATTAGTGCATGGTGACACCATCACTCGACCCCTAGGACGACAGCGAACGATTGACAGCAACGCGAACGATTCGTTTTGCTTTGAGTAAGTTTCATTGTTCAGACCATCCTTTAATGTTGGAATAAGGGCGAAAAGTAAATATAAAGCAACATGAGTGATTCTACCCTCTGTGTATTGTACTTACCATTGAATCAGAGTACCAATTCTTTATTGAATGTTCATTTTACTGTGAACTGAGAAACAGCCTTCTCCCACAATACTACATAAATAATCCATGTGAAACATTGACAAAAAAGAGCGAAGTTTTTTGAATATAGAGTATAGATTAAATTAGACATTGTACACGTTAGCATACAGCTTAATATTATATATGGATGCTGGATTGTATTTTCATCTTTATAATTGTAAAACAGATTCGGTGGCCCTTTGTACCTAAATTAACTCTCACTGACTAGATATAAGTTTATGATGATACATATTTAAACTCAATGTGACAAATTCACTTTTCACCCACAACATTGAACACTTAAAATGTGTTCACTGCAATTTCGACTAGTCAAGTCGATAATCCTTCGTTAACCCCTTAAACAATCATTACTAAAACAACACCAAACATCAAAGACTACCACCGCCAGTCCCCTTAACTAACCCCATGAAACACTCATTGCAGCCCCCATGCCACTATTGCAATTAGCCCATGCAGAACAATAATTTACCATCACCCACCAGTTATCTCCCCTTGCGGATATTTCCAAGATTGGAAATTTTGAAACATCATCTTTCCAAAATTGGAAAGTCTTGGAAACATCATCTTTCCAAAATTGGAAATGTCTTGGAAACATCATCTTTCCAAGACATTTCCCAAGCTTGGAAAGATGGATTTTTTCCAGTGATAGTCACCAAACATCCTGACATGCGTAACCCGCGAGCGTGTCAACAATGATATAAAGGTATAATTTATAAATATCCGCTGTGACAATAAATACAACATATAATGACATTTAGCAATATTTAGCTAAATGGTGTTATGGGCTGCGTTACCGTTTCGTTCACATTTCTAACCTCTCCATTGTTTTGATTTCGTCCACCATCTAATTCCTGCGCTTGAATTCACTTCCGCTTACGTCACCAATTTGCGCCACGTGCAGCTAAGCTTTTAGAGAGACGTAATATCCGCCGGCATTACGTCACGCTTTTTAATAGCACTTCACATGCTCCGGCTACCTTCTGTATAAAAGTCCGTTTTTCACCGCTCTACTCAAGTTCGACCCTCCCATTTAATTCGATATGCCTCCAAAGCGAAAATCTGCCCTAAATCACCGTCTCGTGTCGGGGAGAGCGAAAGCTGCTCGCTTGAGCGCGTTCCGGGATCTGCGAAGTGACAACACCCCCAGGGTGCCGCTGACGGTCAACACAGCGCCAGCTCCAGGGACCAGCCAGGAAGACATGGTGACAGGTAGGTCGCTTGCTAATGCTGCGAATAGTATAATCATTCAGCCGGGTGTGTTACTCCCTGATGTTTCACCTCCCTCCTAGCGCGCTCCATATCCCGCACATGCATGTGTTCACTCTCTTAGTCCTAACCTAGATCTACAGCCAACTGTCCAGCCCACTGGCTACCCCGATACACTCCAGCAGCATTTCTTCCCCCCCAACACCGGCTACCAACAGCTTCATGTGCAAACCGAGAACCTTGGCTCCCATGTTAGAGCATCTATACGGGAAAAAATTCATAAGGGGGAATTCGTAGACCTGCGCCAATTGCTGCCACCCCAAAAAGATGTGTCACAGGAAGCCGTTAATTTTTCCATGGAGCTGGACAGCTCCGGACCGGTGGCATTTAGGCCTAAGCAGCAACCCTCACGGCCAGTGGACGTCAGCTTTCAATACTTTTATAAGTATTTATATTGAAAAGCACCAGGATACGAACTTTGTGCAGCATTTGCTTGCATACATGGAGACAGTGCGGGGGCAGCGCACGCTTGGGGGGATGGATTGTTGGGCACAGTACGACATTCAATTCAGACAACGTATGGAGCGTAACCCTAGACGGCCTTGGGGCACCATTGACGGTCAGCTGTGGCTTGAGTTAATGCTCCCCAACCAACGTCAACCCCTGCAATCTGCCAATAGACCCCCTAGCAATAACCATAACCATAACCAAAGTGCCTACACTGCTGCACCCGTATGTTGGGATTTCAACAAGCAGGGTTGCAGAAGGCAGAACTGCAACTATGTGCACAAGTGCCAGTCATGCGACAGCAGGGGGCACAGAGCCAGTAGCTGCTTTCAGCATAAAGGCTTTGGGCCCAAACATGGCACATTTCCAGCGCATGTTAACAGCGCATGTTAACAATCAGCAACACACGCCAATCTTGAACTAGCACCCTCACCAATCAAAGTCTGCAATCTCACCCCATGGCTAATTTCTTATCAACACATTAATTCAAATGACAGTACTATACTTCAGGAAGGTTTTAACCAAGGCTTCATTTTACAATATACAGGCCCACCCGGTCAACGGGATGCAAGAAATTTATCATCTGCTAACGCTAATCCTCATATCATCTTGCATAAGCTGACAAAGGAAATATAAGCAGGTCGTATTGCTGGACCATTCTCGTCACCCCCTCTACAGACCCTTATAGTTTCCCCACTTGGCCTGGTTCCCAAGAAAACACAATCCACATCAAACACAGAGGCTGCATTCCGCCTCATTCATCACCTATCTTATCCATCAGGCCAGTCAGTCAATGATTTCATTCCACAAGAATTCTGCACAGTACAGTATAACAGCTTCGACCAGGCAGTCGCCAGTCACCTAGATCAATTCTTTCTCCTTGGCATGCACTTTCAACACCAATTCTACATTGACAAATGCCTCCCTTTTGGTTGTGCAATTTCTTGTACTCTTTTGAAAAATTTAGTACCTTTTGGAATGGGCTATTAGGAAGATACCAGCAGCAACAATGTTAGCCACTACCTTGACGATTTCATCCTGGCTGACCAAACCAGCCAAAAATTGTGAGCATTTACTCACATCATCATTGCAGCTATTCAATCTTAATGCGTTCCAGTGGCCCCGGACAAAACAGTTCACCCTTTCAACATGCTTAACATATTTGGGCTTAACCATTGATACAGTTAAAAGCGCGAAATCAGGCTGCCACGGGATAAGGTAGAACAACTGACACAGCAGCTAAATCACATATTGACAGCACACAACAAAAAAGTGACATTGCGCAATTTACAATCAATTGTCGGTAAACTCAACTTTGTTTGTAAGGCTATACCCATGGGACGACCATTTATTCGGCGCCTCATTGATGCTCAAAAAGGGTGTTCTCAGCCGCACGATAGAATCAGAATTACACAGGGTATCCGTGCAGACTTAAAAGTATGGCTTCAATTTCTTGCTAGTCATAATGGCACCACTTTATTCTTGCACCCTCGATGGTCAAACTCGCAGGAGGCACAACTCTTTACAGATGCAGCCAGCAGCCAGGGATTCGGTGCTTACTTTCAGGGCCATTGGACTAATGGTCGCTGGCCAGCACAGTGGCATGAAAAGGGATGGTTGAAGGATTTAACCATGCTTGAACTTTTCCCCTATCGTTCTTGAAATCAAGTTGTGGGGCTCTGTTCTCTCAAACAGCCGGATAATGTTCTTTTGTGATAGTCAGGCTGTGGTCCACATAATAAACCGTCAGACAGCGAAGCCTCCACGGGTCATGTCACTTCTTAGATGCTTGGTGCTTTTATGTCTCAGACACAACATTCTGTTCAATGCGAAATATATTGACACCCACGCTTACATTATAGCAGATTTTCTTTAGAGATTTCAGTGGGCACGATTCAGGTCAGCAGCGCCTCATGCGGACAAGCTACCAACCCCCACTCCCGACGACATGTGGGACATCTGATGTCTGAGGTTAACCGACTCATCACTTCATCATTGGCACCAAGTACATGGCGGACTTATCAGGCGGGCAAAACAGCGTTTGAACAATTCCGAGCTGCATTTGGTTTACCGTCGCTTTGTCCTATACCGTTGGACCAATGGCTACAGTTTATCGCTTATTTATCGGTGTCAGGTAGGTCGCCTGCCACAGCCAGGTCATACGTATCGGGGTTGGCAGCACTCCACAAATTGCATAATATGTGTGATGTGTCAAACCACTTCCTTGTTCAGAAAGCTCTTTCAGGTATGTCTAGATTGTGTCATCGACAGGACACCCGACAACCAATAACGACTCACCTGCTTGCAGAGATCATTCGTGCCTTGCCTTTGGTCTGCAGCCAGTCCTACGAGGTAGCCCTGTTTGCTGCCGCACATTTGTTGACTTTCTTTGGATTTTTCAGAGTCGGTGAGGTGGTAGCAGCCTCAGCAAAGGACATCACTAACAGAGCTTGCCTGTTTTCAGATATAACTGTCGCAGGTGTCTTATCAGCCATACAGGTACATTTGCAGAGCTCCAAAACAGATCAGGAAGGTCTGGGAGCATACATCACCATTCAGGCATTGCCGAACTCCCCATTATGTCCTGTCGCAGCAGTGCAGCGTTTCCGCTGCATCAGACCTACCGGTAGGGGGTATTTTTTCACTCATTTCGACAGCTCCCCACTAACAAAATTTCAGTTTCAGGCGGTGTTCAAAAAGGCTTTGGCGTCAATCCCGGAGCCCATTAACCCTAGTTCGTACTCGTCACATTCATTTCGCATAGGGGCGGCCACCACAACAACATTGCAGGGCGTCAGTTCACAACAGATCCAGGAACTGGGGCGTTGGAAGTCGGCTGCTTACCAGACATACATCCGCATACCATCCATCCTATGATCTTTACATGTGTTAGGGCCAAATGTTATGCAAATCCTACAACTATCTCCACGAGTTTCAGATGCAGCCTGGTTCATCGGGTCCAGCTACTTGGCCCGGCTGCTTCATCATACGGAGACAGGTCAGCAATTTCCAATCAGCGGCAAGTGGCTGGTCAAAGGGGGGGATGCGATGGGCCCAGTTCCGTACCTATATCGATAGGCTTATCGAACAGGAGGCACAACCAAAAGTCGTGGTCATCCACTTAGGCTCAAATGACCTCTGCGCTACACCAGCTAAACCGCTTTTTGATGCTATATATCTCGATTTACTTTACCTGCATCTGAGGTGTCCTAAAGCTACCATCATATGGTCATGCATGCTGCCCAGGCTAGCATGGAGGGGGGCCCAGGACCCGCGGGCCATAGACATAAAGCGGCGTAAGCTTAACAGGCGCGTTGCCAATGTCGTGCGCGAACTGGGTGGGAAAGTGGCTCGGCACCCTGACATCACCGACACCCACATCAGTGCCAGAGACAAGGTTCATCTGAACGGGCAGGGCATGCGAGTGTTCTTTCACTCCCTAAATCAGGCCCTAATGTCGTAATTGTCCATTGATTTTCGCCTAAATTCCCCGCAGTGTACGAGTCCTGTCACGCAGTGCAGGCATTAACCTGTGCTTGCCATCATCAGCGATAACAGGTTGCATGACTATAGCGGCGCTGGTCCGTACTTCTTGCTCACGGACCACCTCAGGTTTGCTGCAATATTGCTGAGCGAGGCGATAAACGAAATTATTTCTAATTAAGACCCAGGTTCGGTTTGTATGCAGTAACCCATGCTTGTTGTTAGAGGCGACTATTAGGTTCGGATGGTTACCCGAAATCAGGCCTTAATGTCGTAATTGTCCATTGATTATCGCCTAAATTCCCCGCGGTGTACGAGTCCCGTCACGCGGTGCAGGCATTAACCAAAAAATGGTCATTTCTGTGTCATCTCATTTTCAGCTCACCTATGCAATGCAGGCCAGTTTCAGTAGTAGCCTGCATTAGCCTGTGCTTGCCATTATCAGCGATAACAGGTTGCATGACTATAGCGGTGCTGGTCCGTACTTCTTCTCACGGACCACCGCAGGTTAGCTGCAATATTGCTGAGTGAGGCGCTAACGAAATTATTTCTAATTAAGACAAAGGTTCCGTTTGTATGCAGTAACCCATGCTTGTTGTTAGAGGCGACTACTAGGTTCGGGTGGTTACACTCACTCATTTGCCCGACACACGTCATCGTAGGCCAATCGTGTAGATCGTGGTTTGCACCGTTAATCAGAGGGATTGTCTGGTCCCGTGAAGATCCGGGATAGAAAGTGCCTTCAGTAACACGTGCTTGTCGTAAGTGGCGACTAACGGGATCAGTGGGTCAGGCTCGCCGACTTGGTTGAGCCATGCCATTGGTTCCCAGACGGATGCGCATGCTTTGGATCACGGGATTATCTGGCCCAGACACGATTACTTACAGGCCGCCACCATATAGCTGGAATATCGCTGAGTGTGGCATAAGACTCAACCCACTCATTATTTGCTGATAGCCGCCACATAGTTGGAATCTGTCTGAGTGTGGCGTAGAACCTGTCTCATTCCCGAAATGTCATTAGCAATTGTTGGTAATGCGCATTGTCTCTCTTCCCAACACCACCCCTCCTTCCCTCTCGCCCCCTGCACACACACACTATGCATATGCTAAGCACATTACGCAGTGTGGATGGCAGCCACGCGCCTCTGCAGCCCTCACCCATCCGTGGCGCGGGGCTGTTTGGCATGGTACCGGCGGGACTCCGCACCTCTACATTACAGCTTGCTTGCTTGCTCTACCTGGATACTCGGTACCCGCTGTTACAGCGGGAGCCCAAAGCTCCCACCTGCTGCTTCCACGGGGGGAGTGTTGAGTTTTCCCAGCAGTTGGGCTGCCATGCCACGGCGGACCAACTTGTGCACACCCGTGCGGGTCTGCAAATGCTTCGCTAGCCCGTGTGGGCTTTCCATGCTTCAGTGCGGTTTCCCCGTCCTCGCCATCCTCACTGCGCCCATTTGAATTCCACACTGGCTTTCTGTCTTCATTTATTGTGTTGGCGCTCTCAGGCTTCCTTAACAGTCAGCTCATAACATAAATATATTTTACAATACCACTGATGATTTGTCTGCAGGCAGAATAAGTGTACTTGCGTTCGCAGACGCAGTTTCATACTTAATGAAACTGCAGTGTAGACTGGATGTGTACTATGTACATGTATTATGAAATTGTTTTATCATTATGATGATTAAAATAATTTGTGCTAAGATGTCATTTTAATGAATTTTATTGTTGTTGCCATATCATGAATATGTAAAATATTCTCTAAAATCTGGTATTTTCTACGGATATCACTTCGTTGTACAATTTATTTTGTTTTCAACTTGGGAATTTAGTTTTACCTGCATGCCTATCATCACAGATTATGTCCATTGTTCTCCAAGTGCGGTCAACCTGAAAATCCCTGTGTGCGGCCCTTATTGTTGTTACAAACATCACAAATGTCTACTTCACGGTACTAAACCTCTTCAGTATACATTAGTAACTCTACAAACATAAACACTATCTTTTGACGGGCCCTTTTGACAAAGACGTCGTGCAAGATAAAAGTAAAAAAATCAATTAGCGTGTTATCGGTTAATCAGTTAATCCTTTCATCGAAATACGTCCACCGTTCTTATTGTTTCATTGTTTAGGTTGAGGAAATTCTGCCAAGGTGGACAGCTGCCAAGTCCCTGGGTCCGTCACGGTCGAGGTAGCAGGTGCTGCCCACCTGGCAGTCAGACCACGTACTAAAATTGTTGTACCGAAACCGGAAGCGCTTGATTTGGATTGAATGAGGCCCCGCGAGATGTGACGGACATTGTAAAAACAAACAATTTACATAAACACATATTGCAGTTATCAGTGTTTTTCTAAACTTGTGAAGGGTAAGCAGACTATTGGCATGTTTACAATAGAAATGAAAAAAAACCTAATTGAGTACCCATAAGTCTTTGTTTGAAATGCCGCCATCTTTGTTCAAATGTACATGCGCGAGATTGGAAAAAAAACTTCGTTGTTGTTTTGAAGTAAGTGTATGAGAGTAAGGTAGTAGTAGAAATGGCAGTCTGTATACTTGCTATAGTTTTCTTGACACATGGCAACATACTTGACAATCGAAGCTTTGGAAACAAGGATCCGGGAACTTGAGCGATCTCAACAGAAACCCAGGACAGAAAAATTGGCAGTACCTCGTCCTTGTCAGGTAGGTTTCAGATGAAATTCATTATTTTCTTCTTATCATAGCAGTCAGTTTGCATCGAATTAAACTTTTTGGTAGGAACCTTTATCTTACAGTAACGGTGCGCTCGCATTTCGATTTCTCCCAAGGTTATTAATGTGGACATTGCATTTTGGTGTGAAATCTGTTAAAAAACAACATTATTGTTGATACCAGCTGAAGATTCCGTTTAAATATAACCATAGGACAAGTATACCTTTGTGTTCCTGTACGTTGAGTCTGGTATTTATATAACTTGATTTTCTGCGGCAGCTCATTTTGTTGCTAGGCACAACCAACACCATAACCAAATATTTATTTCAATTATGTATACAAATATATTTTAAGAAATGGTTATATCCAGCAAGGCAACAAATATAGATGAAACAAGTAGTTCATGATATTTCGGTGGAAAATATTACCAATCGATATATGTTCATGATCCAAATGTGTGTCTCTTTTTGTTTTAGGCTATTGTGAGAAAAATCATGGAAAGGTTCGTGGAGTCCCTTGAAAATCCATTAAAAGTTACTTATTTAAGGTAAAATAACTTACCCCAAGTATTATTATTGCTCGGCATCATAATCAATATATATGTTGGGTTTTATAAGATTAGAGAGGTCATTAATGGAAACTAAAATTAAAATTGCCATCAACTCGTTTCTTGTTCACAATTGGGTAAATCTACCATCTAATTATTTCATTGTCAGTTATCTAGTACTAGTAGTAGAATTGACATAGCATACCATTATGTAGTGCATAATTGCTGCATAATCATGTCGATCATGTTAATAGAAAACTTCTCACACCCTCGCAGTAATGCATATACATGTAGTTGATATACCACAATTACTTATTACTTGGTTTGATGCATGGTGAATATGATAATAATCAAACTAATGAATGTTTGTCGGATTGTAATAATCTATTATTGGACGAATGAAACTTAACACATTTGCTTTTCTTAATAGAAACCTTTTGGATAATCTGGAGGAGCAAGATGGACGATCGACATCGGCAGATTACAGGAAAGGAAGAAAAACACAGGTAAGATGCTAAAAGAAACAAAAGAATCCGATCTGTAAGTTCCTGAAACTGGATTATATCATATCATTTGTACCAGTTTATACACTTCCTGACACCAGTTTAAAACACCCTGAGTCACTTAACTGACATGATGTGCTTCATATTATCACATCGCTATATACCTGTAATAGAATAACTTTCCTTATCACATGTCATTACCCATCACCGTAATGTGCCATTATCTAATTAGAACAAGTGCCGCTCTCAAGAATAAATGTTGGACATAACTTTCGCAGGGCAAGAATTTCGTCTCAATAAACTCCAACAGCCTGAAGAATCTAGCTGGACAGAGAAAAGAACAGAGAAGGTGGCTGCAGTCCCTAGCAAGAATTGACATCGCTTAGTGGTGTGTCTGGCTCAGAGGCAAAAAGGAAGAATTTGGCGACCACATCCAACAAGATGCTTTCCAACCACCTAAAGGTCTTAGGGATAGGATGGAATGTCTAAATGGACATTCAGTTATCTCCTGTAGTCACCCTGTTTAGGAAAAAACATCTAAATTTGTTGTTTCTGAGACTAAGATTAAAAGGAAATTAATGTCCCTCATATTAAAAATGCCAACCCCTCCATAATATTTATTTGAACAAACTACTACTCAGACAAAATTTCAAATCCATAGGGCCTCTCTCGCTCTCTCTCTCTTGTGACAATGTTTAATTGAAACATAGACATGATATGTTTATGATGAATAAAGAGAAATCGACTGACTGACTGATTTTGTTTTTATTTATTTCTATGTCGATGTGGTGTTGAGGTAACTGTAGTTGAAATGAGTTTATTTTATATTTGAATGTATTATGAATAAAATATATGACATAATACATTCAAATATATAATACACTCATTTCAACTACATTTAATGTAGTTGAATAATCATAATTTAATATGGACATATGGTAATCACTGAATACTAATAATTGAAAACAAATGGAGCCATACAGATTCTGATTTACTGAAACTTATGGAACATGGTTAATGTGATTAATAGAAACGAAAATCACAGGGAATCATAATTGAACTAAGTAAATAAATGAAACCATCTGAAAGTAGAGGATAAGGGAAACCCAATGGAACCTCATAGGATTCTGCGTAACGGAAACTCACTGGAGCAACACAGAAATCTGGGTAACGAAAACGCACTGGAGCCCTACAGGAAACTGGGTAACGGAAACGCACTGGAGCAATAGTGGAAACTGGGTAATTTGTAAGTTTCTGTTTGCCTGAAACTTGAAGGAAATGTAGAGAAACAGTCCAGAAACCTAATGGAAACTTAAGTTTCCATTTTGTTTCCGGTGTCCGGAAACCAAGTTATTTTTGCTGTGTATATAGAATAGCAAAGTCACTGTCACATACAAGGCACTTAGCTAATGACTTAAATCTTCTATAAACAATTGTGTCATTATTTTGCAAGGTTAACTCATCATGCTTCCACAACATTCTAACTTTGTAGTGTCCATCAATGAGACACTTGGTTGAATCAAGAATAGACTGTGCTCATCTGTCTCCAGTAGATGATGGATGCTTAAGGTCTCATGTTATTTCAAATGACTGTCAACCAGAGATTTTCAATCTGATTATGTAAACACTTGTCTTGAGTGACAGTGAAACGAACTTGGGCACTAGTATTTTGTCTTTCACTTTCATCTCTAGAAACACCCATGAGTGACCAACTGAGTGATGTCCGTACTGCATACAGCTGTTTATCAGGGCCTGAAACAATATCAGGTTGTATATGTGCTTCCGGAACATCAAGTCCTATTAACAACTGCACTTCAGATGATTCGATATTTGTGATGTTCAAATCTCTTGTATGTGCCCATTCAGATTGCACATGCTGTGGTAGACAGCATATTGCATCTGAAGTTACTGTCTATGCCTCTTTGACATGAAGACATGTTGCAGCACAGTCATCAACAGCCTTGATATTCACAGAAACCTTGAGTACAGTTTGTTCTGCCAAGGAATTGAGAGTTTTTACAGTCAGTGAATGTTTACTTGATCCTTGGCAAAATTGTCACTAATGAGTGAGATGTCACTTGCAGTCATTCAGTGCAACTGTCCGAATAATGCTTCCATTCAAACCAAAGACAAAGATTGGAACCAACTGGAAAGACACATCAGGTGATGACTTTATGTTGTGATTTGTCCCATGTGTGTTTTCCGAGTTCACATGAAGAGATGTGTGGTGTCGCTGACAACATCCTGTTTCTCTACAGCGTACAGATGAAAAACATTTCGATGCAATATGCTTGGGTTTGAGGCAGTTGTAACACAATTTCTTATCCCTTACTAATCATCAACAGTCTTGTTTGCATAGAGTGGACATCTATACAAATAGTGTGCATCGCTAAACAGTGCACATGGCATTTTCATTTGTGTTTCAGTCTGTTTGAATCAATGGCTGATAATGAGTTGGAAACTCCTGCTTCACCTTGGTTTGAGTTTGTTTACCTGCCTGTGCTTGATTTTCAAAGTGACATGTCAAAGGGCAGCAGAATAACAAGCTGAAAATATAGCTACGAGCAGCAATGTAGGGCTCCTTTGGTTTGATACAATCTAGCAACTTGTACCTGTGATGTAGATGATGAAAGTAGTAATAGCTACTGTTAATAGGGATCATATCACTGCCAGTAATGGGAAATTTGTCATTTGTTAACTTTGAATTCATATGGTCCAGGGGTAGATGGGTTAGATACAAAGGATTGTGTAGTATTGTGTGGATAATGACACTTTCGATGTAGATTCTTACATTGGCAAAACATCTAGGCCAGTAAACACAATAGTAAAAGAGGACCAGGCATCAACAAACCAATTCGACAACAAATAAGCTATCTCAGAAGACATTCAGACCAACCTCAATCACCAAATCAACTGGACAAACAATCTGGCTTTACCAAACGGATATTAACTTATGCCATCCACGTCAAACGACACCGACCCCTGATCAACAGAGATCAAGATTATTTCATCCCCTCAGCATACGACGAACTCATCAACCAACCCTAACTGCTTGGATAACTTGTATAAACATGTCCAACCTCTCCTGCCCTGTACATCCCACTGGCTTTTAAATGTAATCCATTGTCACTGGCTTCTACATGTAAGCCTTTATCATCACATTGTTTCTGTACTTTCCAATTAACTTCTTGTTCTTGTTATTATTTACTGTACATTTGATACATGCTATTTCATTTACCTCGAACAAGCATGAACAACATATGTACCAAACGGTGTTACTATCCACATGCACCATAGAACATCAGCAAACGTTTGGGACACATACTGCTAACTTTCATCGTGCACCGATAACTGTAGTGTGGAAAATATAATCATTTGTCCCTCTGTTGTGTTTTGAGATACATTACTGAAATCGGCAGATATGATCAGAACTAACAGCCTACATGTACATGTAAATATCAGTCGAATTCGGACGGTTGGTTTCCGAGTTTCAGGGGTGTTTGAAACGTATTTGTGGGCTTTAAATCGTCCAAAACAGAGACAGAACGCGTTTTTGACAGGCGAGCGGATCTTACAAATACAGCCGAGGTCGCGGGGTCATGTACCTTTTAAGAAGTTCCGGAGAAGAAAGAGTTCCCTCTTTGACAGGCTGTAGCTCCGTTCTCCTTCGGTCTACAGTTAAAACAATTAGTGTTCTGGAATCGCCAGGACTCGCCACACACACGGACGACCGGAAATGCCTACCCGTCAAAAACGTGAAATTTCCTTAAATCCAATATGGCGGCCAAACGGTGCCTCGTAGCCCCATGGATCCTGCAGTTGAAATTGAAGGTAATCGGATTCCAGACCTGCTCCAGAAGTTTGGTAGTCTTTGGACTTGTAGTTTCGGAGATTATTGCATTGGAAATTGAAAATTTTGAATTAATTTTGAATTATCTCCCCTTAGCTATTGGGCCTAGAGCCTTGAGATTTTTGCAGAAACAACTTCAGCACTGTCGGCACCTTGGTGATTTTTTTCAAGCGATTCTGTCAAGCGGTGCTTTTTGTAGGCCTGGCACAAAATACGGCGGAATAATAAATAATAAAAACATTAACGATTCCAATAGGTCTCCTGCCTTGTGGCAAGGAGCCCTAATTACAGGTCCTGTTACCACTTGTCCAAGAAAGCACAAGCAATTCTCACTGTGACCAAAAGCATTCTTCAACTCTGCAACACTAAGGCATAGTTCTTACCACTGTAACTGAGACCCTGCACATGATGAGATGCTTCACCCCTCAAATGAGATTGTAACAAAAATCCATCCTCCTTGTATCAGAAATGCCAGGTCTGCAATGTACTTATGAATAGAGTTGTTCAACAAAGCAAGGCCATACCAATGCTGCACCGTTGAACACAGACAAATCTACCTTTGGTAGGTCATGCTCACTGTCAACATGTATTTATAAGAGTTTGTGCCAATTGATCAGAATGAGATATTCCATGCTGAGTCACAAGATTTGTCTCCTGTCCTGGAATGAGTTCAATGGGTTTATCCCCTTGACAATACTGATAATACCTGGGTTTAACATTTGGAGGGCTGTTAGACACTGCTAGTGGGGGTACACCGCTATCTACTGCTCTAAAATACTGTCAGAAATAGAAAAAAACTGTTTTTAGGCTGTTACTCTGTATCACTAAAATGTACACAACTGCAAACAGCATATGTCAAATAACCCACATCGGCCTAACTGGGCTTTCAGTGGGATGTGTAATAGAAATATCTAGAAAAACATGTTTACTTGTAAAATCAGGCAAAACTCTGAACAAATATGAATAGCTGCTAAAAACAATAGATCAGGCTATAGATGGCAATTAGGTAGCTCAGACAGGTATGATGGACTGCCGACTCACCTGGCATGAAATGCATGTGCTGCCTAAAGGCACAAGGGGTCATCTCAAGATATTTCCTGCTTTTTCGTGTGTGTTGAATAAGTCTCGATTGATAAACATAGATCTAACGTGTCGTTCTTTCATACAGTTTGTGTTGAGATATGTAAGAGTGAGTGAGTGAGTATGGTTTTACGCTGCTTTTAGCAATATTCCAGCAATATCACGGCGGGGGACACTAGAAATGGGCTTCACACAATGTGCCCTTGTGGGGATTCGAAACCTGGGTCCTCGGCGTGACGAGCCAACACTTTAACCACTAGGCTACCCCACCGTCCCAGATATGTAAGAGACTATGATACCCACATAAAAGCTTAAATCAGCCATCATATTAAATGTCTCGAAATATATAGGTGGCCCAACCACCCAAAGATCGACAGGACTGGATATTATTTGCAAATTGTTACGACATGCCATTTACTTCCCCAGTTTAATTCACCTAAAGGATTATCTTACCTTAGCTGATATCTGTCCCCCAGGGCGACCCCAACCACCGTCTGCAACATCCGTCCTGGTTTTGCTTTTGAGACGACCCCTCCTACCAGCTTATTTTTATAGTGATAGTGACATGACATTGCTCATTTCTGCACTAATCTCTCCTCAGTAAAGTCCTTTTTTTACGTTTCCTATCTCCCTACCACTGAGACTGTAGGCAGGCAGAACTTACTTTAACAGATATTTTACATTTTCACATTAACTACATAAATTGTAGATATAAATGTTAAAAAAACATTATTTGTTCTATTTCCGACAGTACTTTAGCATCTGTATTTGATAATGTTGGAGTTGTAACCTGCACATGACCAGAAAAGCTTGGTGCTAAAATGCTGGTGGAAATAGAAAAAACAACACTTTTTTGGCTGTTACTCTGCATCCCTAAAATTTACACAATTGCAAATAGCATATGTCGAAATAACCCGCATCGGCCTAACTGGGGGTTCAGTGGGATGCGTAATAGGATATCCAGAAAAGCATATTTACTCATAAAATCGGGCAAAACTTAGAAAAATATATGAATAGCTGTTTAAAACAATAGATCAGACTATAGATGACAATTAGATCGCTCGGCCAGGTATGATGACGGACCGTCGACAAACTGTGCATGAAATGCCTACAGGCACAAGGAGTCATCTCAAAGAGATTTTATGCGTTTTCTTGTGTGTTGAATACGTCTCAAATATTGATTAACATCTAACGTGTCTTTTTTCATAAAGTTTATGTTGAGATATGTAAAACAGCATGAGACCCATAGAAACGCTTAAATCAGCCATCGTATTAAATACATACGTAGCATGGCCACCCGAAGATAGACAGGACTGGATATTATTTGTAAGTTACTTGCCCAGTTTAATTCCCCTAAAGGACTATTTTATCTTAGCTGATATCTCTAGCCCCCAGCCTGACCCCAACCATCGTCTGCGCCACCGGACCTGGTTTTCCTTTTGAGACGACCCTCCATGTCTGTCTGTTTTTTTATAGTGGTAGTGAGACTCATCCTTAAAAGAGCTACATCCTTAAAAGAGCTATTGTTTCTAATGAAGCTAAGCCTAATTTCAAAATGGGCATTTAAAAAGTGTCCTTTGTAATACAATATCATCGCACACTAATTTGCATAAAGCCAAGGTCTGTTCCAAATAAGTCGACTTGGACTTATAAAAAACCCACATTGCTCATTTCTGCACTAATGTCTCCTCAGTAAAGTCCTTTTTTAACAATTCCTATCTCCCTACCACCGAGACTGTAGTTAGGCCGAACTTTGTTTAACAGATATTTCACACTTTCACATATTGACTACATAAATTGTGGATCTAAATGTGAATAAGCATTGTCACTAAGGTGAGATAATCCCCTGCCGCAAATTATCAAATCAAACTTTTAAAGTAATGAAAGTTTAAGATGAAGTTAATTGACGTCAACCTCTCTTGACATCTTGCTTTTTGTTGTTCAAACAATTGTTTTCAAGGCTGACTTTGACCTTGACATGAATGTCATAGTGTATGAAATATGCACAAATAGTACTAAAGAAATTGCTCATTGAAAAACATTCAAGGGAAGTCTTGAAAGTCTATGAAGAAAATCCAGTGAACCGTTCTTGAAATATCTTGCTGACAATTCAGGTTAACAAGCTGAAATCTTCAAAGTGTCGTCGTGACCCTAAAATTATGTGAAGGTCACC
>NW_025766275.1:0-51834 GCF_003918875.1 Haliotis rubra
GCAGTGATCTGATCAGTCGCCGCCATATCATACTCGGCCTTGACGTTTCCCCACAGGAACCGTTCTTGGATCATCAAGTGGCATTCACTGTTACTTTTGTAAACCAGACAGGTCATGTACACACTGTAACAGTGGCTGGTATGGATCTGGATGCACACACCCACACCCACCCACGCAACCACGCACCCACGCACGCACGCACGCGCATCGCACGCACGCACGCACGCACGCACGCACGCACGCACGCACAATATGCATACACACATACACACATACACAATGTCCACCGAAGCCTGTCCTGGAGCTGTCACAAAACCACAGGCTTCTGCAAGTCCTGTCTAGAAGGAACGTATGCGACTTCTGTCAAGGCAAATGTTCTCCGAACTGTAATGGCGGCAGATTGTGCAATCGTAGGGATGGAGACTGTTCACAGGGATGTCAGAAAGGTTTCCATGGTAGTAGATGTACTGTGATGTGTGGACACTGTGTAGATGGAGCTTGTGAGAGACTTTCAGGTAGCTGTATTGCCGGGTGTACGGACGGATGGACAGGACAGACATGCAGTGAAGCGTGCAGGGCTGGATGTATCAAATGTACAACGCCCAACGCGTGTGTGCTGTGTGACAGAGACCTCCAAGGGCCATTTTGTAATGTAACAAAGACGATGACTATCTTTCCACCGTCTCCACCAGCCAAAAACCACCCTTTGAATGATTCAGACATTGCAATAAAAGTAAGTATAAATGTACATACCAGGATCAATAACCCCGTGTGAAGTTGTTTGTCTTTTAGGAGTGCTTCCCTGACACCAACATTACTTTGAGCTGGTAGAAAGCGCATCCAAAACAATATATTAATATGCTCTTACCCCTTACACCTGATTGAACAGTCAGGGACCACTTTTCATCGAAGAAATATATAACAACTCCTTACTACTATGTACTAGTATTTTGTTTCTGAAACGACAGAAATCTCGATTTACAACATGATATAGACTTGCATAGGCTGTATTGGATATATTTCTGGCAGGGGTTGTATGCCAGACTACAGGATTTTGTGTTTATATTTTTGTGTGAAAGACACATTGTAATCTCGTCGATTTCGTATGCATATTTGTATTTTGGTATTTCAAATATTTCAAATACGGAACATGTGAATCTTCTAGGATATCAGGGGCGGTGGGGTAGCCTTGTGATTAAAGCTTTCGTTAGTCAAGCCGAAGACAAGTTCGATTCTAGACATTAGTACAATGTGTGAAGCCCATTTCTGGTGTCCCCAGCCGCGATATCGATGGAATGTTGCTAAAAGCGGCATAAAACTAAACTTACTCACTCACTCTATATTAACATCCACCTGTTTGTTACAGTAACTCAGTATTGTTTAACATATTTCTTTATATTTACAGCTGATGTGGAGTCTGGAGCAGCTGTTGGCATTTCCTTGGGAATAATATTCTCAGTTCTCATTCTCCTCCTCATTATATGCGTATTGGTATACACGGACGGAATTAAAAAAATGTAAGTCTTAGGACTGACTAAGAACTTATGAAGGGCACCATATGCGTCGAAGTGGTTCAATTTCCGACATCTGTCCCCATTAAGAAGTAAGTCCGTTATGCTACACTCGACAAAATGGGACTTTATCCTACAGAATGATACCACATGTAACGACTGGCTACACTACAATGTAATTTTTTTATGAGTTACAATAGGTATTAGTTTACAGTGGTTCCAATACAGAATACTACACCATATCTTACCTGTTAATAATAGGATATGCGGATTGCAATAGTAGAAGTTTCTTCACCACGGACGTAGAAACAATCACTCAGGTATTCTGTGACTGCATCAAGGTGCATCTTATCTGGAAATTACTTGAAATATGGCTTTACGACGAAATAGATACAAAACTTGACAATACAGACACACGCAATACTTGGTTATCCAAGCAGAAACAATACTCCAATCAACATTATCATAATTTTTTCAAAACGTGATATTCAAATGGATTCACAAACCTATGCCACCATTCCATACTTTCCAGAATGAAGTAAAACAATACTACATGATCACTAAATGTTCCCCAGCAATAGATTTGTAATTGAGGTCGGAATCCACACGTTTCCACTCTAGTGCTGTTCCGTATATACAGAGACAGATGCTATTTCAAATCAGCCAGGGGTCTTTGTTACGTGTTTTAATGTTAACTGATGATAAATGCAATGACAGAATAGAATAAAAATAATCTATTAAAAATAGTAACAGATGTAAACTCTAATATCTTCAGCCGTCGAGTGTTTGATCCGGCATATAAGACAAATCGCAAACCCCATCAGGAACCTCTGTATCACCACGATGAATTAGGTAGTCCAACTATCAGCAGAAGTCATCTGAAACGTAAGTACTTGCCTTGGCTTTTCGTGTGCTTGTGAAGGATGTCATTGGTGGAGTAAGCCACGCTCACAGATGATATAGTCCCAATTGTACACTGGACACTGTTTTAGCAGATTATGGGAAAATCTTTTGTCGGTGTTGCTCGTACAGTATTGACGATTATGTTCCTAACATGAGTCAATACACTGTTTTGAGATCAAACAATCTACTTTCACCCGTATCACCTCTATTATACACCGGTTATGAATATTTAACAGTATCATATTTGCCTTGACAAAACACGTGGTAACGGCAACTTGCGTTGGATGTTCTTGTAGTAATATGTTTCGAATTATGAAAGCAATTAAATAACGATGTGTATTTGGGTTTTGTTTGTACATGTGTGTTTTTATTGTTGACAGTAAATGAACATACAGACAGAAAATAGAGTGAAGGGCATTTCTTGAGGAGATAATATGGACCATTTGAGGTAAACAACGAAAGGCTTGACCATGAAGACGGACCTCAAAATAGTCGCACACGTGTGAGTGGCGGTTGTCACAGGTAGAACAGACCATACTGGCCCTTTTCGTGAACACCTGGTGTCATCATGGATTTCCACAAACCAATGGGTATGTTTATATGTATATATATATATATATACGCACAAAATGTCCAAAGTAGTACAGGTGTTCAGTCATAAATATTGCATAGATAAATAAAAACAGAATGCCTTTTTCTCCAACATGTTTCGTTCTTTACTCTTCAGGGAGATTGTAGCGGTTACAGTATGACGTCATTACATATATATTGTGACGTCATAATAGGGACAACATTCTAGAGCGACAAGGTCACAGCTTGCAATGGTTTAACATTGGTTTGTACTTGTCTATGAAGTAGTGTTCTTTTAAAATTCGTTTTACTTTGTCCGAATTTTGAACTTGATAAAAGGAAATATTGTAAATTTAACATCGTTTCCTTTCGCACAGACATCTAGATGTTCACTCAGTGGGATACATCGGGTTTCAGGACACTTTATTTGTTGTTTGTGGACACGAACCCGGGCTCTTAAATTTTCTGATTGACCAATATACTGTTCATTACAGCCTGTGCATGTTATGACATATATTATGTTTTGCAAGAGCAGTCAAAATTCTGTTTTACATAGAATTCTCCGTGTCTCGTGAAAGTTACAGAGTGTCCTTCAACAATATGTCGACACGTTCCACAGTTACCTCTGTTGCATCTAGACACAGTAGGATTTGATAAATTCTGTTTCTTTGAAATAAATTTGGCTTTTGTTAGTATCTTTTTAAGATTCTGATTTTGTCTTTTGCTATTTATTATTTTTTCTAGATTTCAGCATAGATTTCAGTTTTCATCTTGTTCTAAGATGCACATATTTGTTTTTATGTTCTGGAACACATTTGGGTTCAATGGATTATAAGTAGATACAAAAGCAATTACTTTTTCCTCATTGGTTTGTTTCATCGTTCCTGTCAAAAGATCGTCTCTATTAAGCTGTAAAGCTTTATATATTCCGTCTTCAACAAGAGATTTTGGATATTCCCGTAATAGTAAAAACGTCCTAAGTTCATTCAGTCTTTGATTGCGGGTGTCTTGGTTTGAAACTATTGTACATATTCTTCGTGCCAGGTTATATGGAAGACTTCTTTTGGTGTGGCTCGGATGGCAAGATTTGAAGTTTAAATATTGTTTCGTATCTGTAGGTTTGTAGAAGATATCTGTGTCCAATTTCCGCCCCGATTTGATGACCATTGTGTCTAAGAAAGCTGTTTTAAAAGGTAATATTTTCTTTTTTGACGATAAGTACTATAAACAGATTAAAGGAACAGCCATGGGAACCAAAATGGCGCCGACTTATGCGACGCTTGTCTTAGGATATCTGGAGGAAAAGTTCAAGCATAAAATCAGTCAAATTCTTGGAGAGGATGTTGCCCATTATTTCATGGAAAATTGGAAAAGATTTCTAGACGACTGCTTCATAATTTGGCCATTTTCTGAGGAGAAACTAAATACATTTTACGAACTATTAAATAGCATGGACGAAAATCTTGTTTTCACTATGGAGGCAGATCAAACTAAAACAGCTTTCTTAGACAAAATGGTCATCAAATCGGGGCGGAAATTGGACACAGATATCTTCTACAAACCTACAGATACGAAACAATATTTAAACTTCAAATCTTGCCATCCGAGCCACACCAAAAGAAGTCTTCCATATAACCTGGCACGAAGAATATGTACAATAGTTTCAAACCAAGACACCCGCAATCAAAGACTGAATGAACTTAGGACGTTTTTACTATTACGGGAATATCCAAAATCTCTTGTTGAAGATTTGAATATATAAAGCTTTACAGCTTAATAGAGACGATCTTTTGACAGGAACGATGAAACAAACCAATGAGGAAAAGTAATTGCTTTTGTATCTACTTATAATCCATTGAACCCAAAATGTGTTCCAGAACATAAAAACAAATATGTGCATCTTAGAACAAGATGAAAACTGAAATCTATGCTGAAATCTAGAAAAATAATAAATAGCAAAAGACAAAATCAGAATCTTAAAAAGATACTAACAAAAGCCAAATTTATTTCAAAGAAACAGAATTTATCAAATCCTACTGTGTCTAGATGCAACAGAGGTAACTGTGGAACGTGTCGACATATTGTTGAAGGACACTCTGTAACTTTCACGAGACACGGAGAATTCTATGTAAAACAGAATTTTGACTGCTCTTGCAAAAACATAATATATGTCATAACATGCACAGGCTGTAATGAACAGTATATTGGTCAATCAGAAAATTTAAGAGCCCGGGTTCGTGTCCACAAACAACAAATAAAGTGTCCTGAAACCCGATGTATCCCACTGAGTGAACATCTAGATGTCTGTGCGAAAGGAAACGATGTTAAATTTACAATATTTCCTTTTTATCAAGTTCAAAATTCGGACAAAGTAAAACGAATTTTAAAAGAACACTACTTCATAGACAAGTACAAACCAATGTTAAACCATTGCAAGCTGTGACCTTGTCGCTCTAGAATGTTGTCCCTATTATGACGTCACAATATATATGTAATGACGTCATACTGTAACCGCTACAATCTCCCCTGAAGAGTAAAGAACGAAACATGTTGGAGAAAAAGGCATTCTGTTTTTATTTATCTATGCAATATATATATATATATATGTTTACAGTCTCTTACAGTCTTACAGTAGTATCCCCCCCACTCTCTCTCTCTCTCTCTCTCTCTCTCTCTCTGTGTGAGAGTGAGAATTATTACCTTTCTAAATAAATGACATAATACAAAACTCAGGTGTGTCCTTTTGTAATAGTCATAAACATTCTGTCAGTTCTGATCATGTTTGACATGATCGGTCAACCTCGCCTGAATGGTGAGTTGAAAACTGTAAGTGCACGACTTGACTGTAACTGTTATTTCAACAGTGAAAGTTTTCACTGGAAATACAAAGCTGAACCATGCACACTAGTCGTTGATAGCATGAACATCAATTAATGCCTAGGGTCACGATGATACACAGTTAGACATAATCTGAGCAAGTTTGGGAAGCTTAGTTCTAAGAATATCATGTTGGAAGCCACATGACAACTCCGTTGGTCGGGATTCTTAATGATTGAGCCTCTTTGTCGTGAATGTCGATATAGAGAAATATGATGAATGTAATCACAGTATATGAAGTACACCGAAACAGAAATCGAGCACAATGGGGCAATTGATAAGAGATTGTCATCGTTTACAGAAAACTTTGGTTTTAAGCTGAATATAACACATACATAGTTGCGATTTATATGAAGATTGACTTAACATTGATCCTGAGCAACTCATGCATGTCATAACAGACGACTAACTTTATCAGATGGTTATCACCTTATCACATGTTGACTATGTTGTCTATGTTGTCTGTGTTGTCCATGTTGTCCATGTTGTCCATGTTGTCTGTGTTGTCCATTTTGTCCATATTGTCCATATTGTCCTTGTTGTACATGTTGTCTATGTTGTCTATGTTGTCTGTGTTGTCCATGTTGTCCATGTTGTCCATGTTGTCCATATTGTCCATATTGTCCATGTTGTCCATGTTGTACATGTTGTCCATGTTGTCTATGTTGTCTGTGTTGTCCATGTTGTCCATGTTGTCTGTGTTGTCCATGTTGTCTATGTTGTCAGTGTTGTCTGTGTTGTCCATGTTGTCCATGTTGTCTATGTTGTCCGTGTTGTACATGTTGTCCATGTTGTCTGTGTTGTCCATGTTGTCCATGTTGTCTGTGTTGTCCATTTTGTCCATATTGTCCATATTGTCCTTGTTGTACATGTTGTCTATGTTGTCTATGTTGTCTGTGTTGTCCATGTTGTCCATGTTGTCCATGTTGTCCATATTGTCCATATTGTCCATGTTGTCCATGTTGTACATGTTGTCCATGTTGTCTATGTTGTCTGTGTTGTCCATGTTGTCCATGTTGTCTGTGTTGTCCATGTTGTCTATGTTGTCAGTGTTGTCTGTGTTGTCCATGTTGTACATGTTGTCTATGTTGTCCATGTTGTACATGTTGTCCATGTTGTCTGTGTTGTCCATGTTGTCCATGTTGTCTGTGTTGTCTATGTTGTCTATGTTGTCTATGTTGTCTATGTTGTCTATGTTGTCTGTGTTGTCCATGTTGTCCATGTTGTCTGTGTCGTCCATGTTGTCCATATTGTCCATATTGTCAGTGTTGTCCATGTTGTACATGTTGTCCATGTTGTCTATGTTGTCTGTGTTGTCCATGTTGTCCATGTTGTCTGTGTTGTCCATGTTGTCCGTGTTGTCCATGTTGTACATGTTGTCTATGTTGTCTGTGTTGTCCATGTTGTCCATGTTGTCTATGTTGTCCATGTTGTCCGTGTTGTCCATGTTGTGTGTGTCGTCCATGTTGTCCATGTTGTGTGTGTTGTCCATGTTGTCCGTGTTGTGTGTGTTGTGTGTGTTGTCCGTGTTGTCCATTTTGTGTGTGTTGTTCTTGTTGTCTGTGTTGTCCATGTTGTCAGTGTTGTCTATATTGTGTTGTCAATGTTGTGAGTGTTGTCCATATTGTGTTGTTCTTGTTGTTCATGTTGTCAGTGTTGTCTATGTTGTCCATGTTGTCAGTGTTGTCCATGTTGTCTGTGTTGTCCATGTTGTCAGTGTTGTTTATATTGTGTTGTTCTTGTTGTCCATGTTGTCAGTGTTGTCCATGCTGCCATTGTTGTCTGAGTTCACAATACCAGTTATCAAGGTCAGAGGCATTGTTTGGTCGTATTCAGTATTATTGCCCCTGATACAACCTTTGGCCTGAACCCTCAGGGCAAGTAGCTATGATAAACAAGCTACCATATGATTGCAGGATTCCCCCTACCTGGAATCATGGATAGATGCCTCAATTTCAACGAGGTGAACAAAACATGTGACTGTTGTCGCAGTGGGTGGACGGGACAGGACTGTAGGACAGAATGCCCCAACTGTGGAAGTAACTATGCGAACCACAAATGTAAGACATTCTGCCAGAATGCGCCATATTATGGTACCTTGTGTAACATACCATGCCCTGCAGCGTGTCTTCGTAATGGACAATGTAATGAAAGCTGCGCTACTCACAAGGAATCTACAAAAGGTATAGTAACTAAGATTTGTCAGTGATCTTTTCCCACGCTTTCATAGATTAAAAAAGGATTATATCAGTTTAAACAGTGTAAAAGTTCTAATTTCTAACCTAAATACGATCCGAATTTCTCAAACCTACACTGTATTGTAAGCAAACTAATTCTCTGCATACCCTTACCAGTGTGATGGCCGTCTTAGAATTAACTTGTGCTCCAACTTAAATCCAAAATTTCAAGTATTTAAAAATGTTTCAATGCAGATATTAATCAAGGCCGTGATGATTCTGAAGCAACAGGGACTGGTGCATCCTCACAGAGTTTAGGTAACATTGCAGATATTATATATTGCTACCTCCCATCGGGTGCTGTTCCGTCCTCACGGGGTCGGTTATACCAATGTATGAAATATGCCAAAAACCTAGCCAGACATCAGGGCTGGTAACTTCAAAATGTTACCAGCCCAAAATGGATTTAACCGGATCAGACACCAAGACATGGTGAATTTACTCAGATGTATGGAATATCTAAAAAAAATTACCAGGCCATCGGGCTGGCTAGCTGTAAATTTTGACCGTCCGTAGGAAATCTAGCCCGTCTCGGTCGGTCGGACGTGCCTTATTTCATACACTGGTTTTACTGTAGATATTATATACTGACACGTTCCGTCAGGTGCTGTTCCGTCCTCACTGGGTCGGTTACACAGTTGATATTATATACTGACACCTTCCATCAGGTGCTGTTCCGTCCTCACTGGGTCGGTTACACTGTAGATATTATAAACTGCTACCTATCATCAGGTGCTGTTCAGTCCTCTCTGGGTTGGTTACACTGTAGATATTATAAACTGCTACCTATAATCAGGTGCTGTTCCGTCCTTTCTGGGTCGGTTATACAGTACAGACAGCATCCAAAAAGCTCTTCGTCCCTAATGGGTTGGTTACACTGCACATACTGTACATCGAAGCATGCAAAATGCTGTTCGTCCTCATTGGATTGGTTACACTGTATCTGATATATAATCATTAAATGGTAGCTTCTAAAAAGCCTTCCGTCCTCACTGGTTTGGTTACACTGTAGATACTATGTTATGGTGGCTTCCAAAAGGCTGTTCGTCCTCACTGGGTTGGTTACACCGTAGATACTTAAAACTGACAGCTTCCAACAAGCACTGTTACATCCGTCCTCGCTAGGGTGGTTACACTGTAGATATTATACATTGGTAGCTTCCTGTAAGCTGTTCGTCCTCAATAGAAACCACGGATAGAAGCATTTAAACTGTTATTTTGTACCTTTTACATAACCACAAACAAATGTTTAGGATCTGTTACTGATTATGAAAATAATCACAATTACAAAGATTCATACACAAAATATTATTATAACAAGCTGTCTGTCTTGCAGGGTCCAGTAGTCGTACGACTGACGGCGCTCTCGTTACTATGGCAGTGTGTGCTGTTTTGTTTGTAGCTCGCAAGTATGGAGTGCACAAAATGTGCAGGAAATGGTAATTTCATTATTTCAAAGTCTTCATACCCAGCTTCAACCCTTATGAAACCAGCTGAAGGATCGATGATGTTATATTCATGACTGATCACATATTGTGTACAGCTGGACAGTTTACACAGGAATAAACATTTCAACCTTCTCCCTGATCTCTTAGATTATATTGTGGTACACACTTGTTTACAATCAATTTTCCGAATACCATCTAGATGTAGTTATTCTATATTTCATTATGACGCCTGTAATGGACTTGTCTCTGTCTTGGTATTCTCAGTGATAAATTCTGTGTATTAGCAAGAATTGATATTTTGTCTCTCATGTCATGCCCCTTCTGTTCACTAACGTATCTATAGTTAAATATACTTGTAACATCCCTCTGCTCCGGATGACTTTGACAATTTACCAGTAATACCTTCGGCATATGTAGGCCATAGCTCCGAGCACATTCTACATGCTAACAGTCGTGGAATTATTTGTTGCCAGGTTGAAACACATTAAGGACAAAAGGGGAAGTGGTAAGTTCAACAGCATTCGTAATATAAGTATGACCAACTTGTCATTTTGTAAGTAAAAAACTATTTCTTTATATTATGCTTGTCTGTAGGGGGGTGGGGTGGGGGTGAGTATCTGTGTCGGTGGAACACGAGTTATTGTTAGCATGCCACTGCCAGTGACGAATATTTCTTACTACATACTGTACTAGCATTCAAGGCTTTCGTGGTGACAATAGGTCAACTGACACACTGATATACAATCGGATGCTAAACATAGCAGTTATCATATGCATAACGTAACATTTATCTCAGTGTGACACAATTAATATAACTTGTTTGAGGTGGCATTTTAGAAGTTGAGACGTACAATATAGAACAAGTTTTATGGATAACAACTTCTTTATTTCGTGAGTGCGACGTTTCGATACAGATTCTTGTACCGTTGTCAAGCAAGAGTGATACATGAAGTGTAGGAGCTGCATATATATACTGTATATAACACCATCCCCGCATCAAATTCACCATCGAAACAGAGCAGAACAACCAACTACCTTTCCTTGATGTCCTTGTGTCCCGCACCTCCAGCAACCAACTCCAGACCTCCGTGTACAGAAAACCTACTCCATACGGATCAATACATCCACTACAACTCCAACCACCCCTAAAGTCAAGACCGGCGTCATCTCTACATTGACCAGAAGAGCTAAAAACATCTGCTCTACAAACCTACAGGAAGAAATTGAAACACCTGAGGAAAGTCTTTGTGAACGCAACCACTACCCACCTTGAAATAGTCAATAGAACCATCGAAGCAACGCTTTCACCTCCTGCCAAAAGATCTAAACCAGAATCAGCCCCCATCAAGATAACATCCATTCCCCTACATTGGCAAAACCATCACACCAAATCAGCCGACTCCCTGAACAACAGGCAGGCATAGACACAACCTTCTCAGCGTCCTCCAGCCTCCTGCAACAACCTCCTCCCTCCATGCCAGCGGAAGAAAACAACCCATCGTCAACAACAACAACTTGAAATGTGTTATTTACAAAATAAACTGTGATTGTGGACAATGCTACATAGGTGGAAACATCCCGACCCATCAACACCCGAGTCAAAGAACATCGCACCTCTGTTGCTAATTCCGACACCAAGTCAGCTATCTCTGACCACATCAAAGCTTAACCCCAATCATCAAATAGAGTGGTCCGACATCACCATTCTCGCCAACAACCAAACGGACTTCACCTAAACGCAAGCTCACAGAAGCCATTCACATCAAACGCCACAAGCCCACCATCAACCGCGACCAAGGATACTTCATTCCATCAGCTTATGATCCACTCCTCCACCAAGCCCAATCTATTGTATAAACATCGCATCTATTGTTCAAACATCTCATTGTAACTACATCTCTGGCCTCCATTCACTATCCTTTTGTGTACTCACTGGCTTCTTCAGCTTACTGCTTAGCCAATCATGGCAATTATGTTGTTTTCTTTGTCTATTATGTTGTTGTCTCATTTTTATATACAGTATATATATGCAGCTCCTACACTTCATGTATCACTCTTGCTTGACAACGGTACAAGAATCTGAATCGAAACGTCGCACCTCACGAAATAAAAAAGTTGTTATCCATAAAACTTGTTCTATATTGTACAATTAATATATTTCTATACGAATGGTGTGTTGTATGTAATATAACACACCTTGGCAAATGTTTTAGTACTACGATGTACTGGACAGTTGCTTGTGTATTATGTTATCTATCACCTCCTCTGAGCATTAATGCCTTATGAATGGTTGCACGGTTCAGGCAGCGGATCGTCGGCTGAAAGCACTCCTCTGACCTCCGATGTTAAAGGTAATGTGTAATCCAGTATGTATGTATGTATGTATGTATGTATGTATGTGTGTGTGTGTGTGTGTGTGTGTGTGTGTGTGTGTGTGTGTGTGTGTGTGTGTGTGTGTGTGTGTGGATGGATGGATGGATGGATGGATGGATGGATGGGTGTATGTACGTACGTATAGTATTTGTGCTTGCGTGCTTGCGTGCGTGTGTATGGATGTATGTTTGTGTTGGGGTGGGGGGGGAGGGATATGTCTGTTCAAATTTCCTAACGTATGTTTCATGTTTATCTCCTACGTGTGTAATGTGTATAATTGGAGAATGTAGACATGGCTTATTAACTTTGTCACTGATACATTATCCATATTTCATGGTGTAGCTGCTGATTCTTCAACGCAGACAGAAGTTGCTGTTGCACAACCACAAGCACAATTCCCTGACGGTGGCCACAGTCAGAATGTAAGCAACTGCCGCTATTACCAAATACTCGAGGCGTGTCATTGTTTGAAAAAGCAGTATGAAACCAACACTTGAAATGCTATACAGTTAACAACTGCATTGTAAATATGAAAACATGAATACAAGAGGTACGCATCGCCGTCTAAGACACTCCCACCCCACATCCCTCCACGTGAATCTGTTTCTGATTTTATTTAAAATAGCAAAAGACAAAGTCAGAATCTGAAAAACAAGAGCCAAATTTATTTTTTTTAAAACCCATAATGTACCAAATCCTACTGTGTCTAGATGCAACAGAGGTAACTGTGGAACGTGTCGACATATTGTTGAAGGACACTCTGTAACTTTCACGAGACACGGAGAATTCTACGTAAAACAGAATTTTGACTGTTCTTCCAAAAACATAATATATGTCATAACATGCACAGGCTGTAATGAACAGTATATTGGTCAATCAGAAAATTTCAGAGCTCGGGTTCGTGTCCATAAACAACAAATAAAGTGTCCTGAAATCCGATGTCTGTGCGAAAAGGAAACGATAGTAAATTTACAATATTTCTTTGTCATCAAGTTCAAAATTCGGACCAAGTAAAACGAATTTTAAACTTCATAGAAAAGTTCAAGCCAATGTTCGGACTCCCAAAATCAAATTTGGCCAAGAAGTATAACTTAAGTTTCAGGTATATCGATGATCTAATACAGATGATCCATAACCATCACCTAGCCAACTCCCTTCCATAAAGATACAGAGTGACAAAGAAAAAGCCTCACAAGGCTGTATGACATAAGGGGTGATTTTAACTTACCAAGATCAGCTTTCCCTCCCTTAACGTCGAGCATTATTGTTATATACTTCACAAATTTGAGGTACAGTCGAGCATGCTGTTTTTATCATGATTTAATAGAGCGTCATACGTCTCTTCCTTCAGAAGTTGTTCGATCAAGGTTACAGCAGTTTTTGAGGACTCAGAAGAAATTTCGTAGAAAATTATAATAGCCACGTGAAGGGCATTTCAAAACTTTATGTAGCAGTGACTAACATGATGTCCAATGCCATTCCCCATTTTGACTTGTGCCATACGTTCTCGATTTATTAGGCGAACAAGTGATTAGCCTATAAGTTTATGATTTGTGCTCCCAATTGTGGTAGTATTTCTGTTTGATAATGCTTCATGAACACCACATGTTCTGTTAACGGATTGTCCATTCGTCACCACTCGCCCTAGCTAAGATACATAGCGTTCACTGACATGAACGCAATTGCAGCACCTCCATAGGCCGCAATGGTGGAAATCCTTTGTCGCACTTTCGCGCACTCGTTACGATTTTTGCGCACGAAAAACTTATGTGAATTACTTCTTTGTACTTATACCTACACGTGCGCCCTATTTTCGTTATCAAAATATCCAAAAATATATCTTTACAAGCCATCAAACATCTCAGTCGATCGCTCACATATGAGCGGGGCCATTTTGAATCACGTGACCTGTGACGCGAAGGGGATATCCCTCCCAAAAATAGTAACACACGTGTTCCATACCTCGTTGCTTGTTGACAACACAATGTTCATACATTTTAGGCAATTAAAACGATTGTATGGAGATTTTCGTTTCCAATCTAGACTGACTGACCCACCCTGATTTTTCAACAGCTGTTTTCAAAGGAATTGCTGGTGAGTTTTCAATGCTTCATATGAAATAAGATTATTGCTGTCACCTTCACAGTTCCCATGGGTGTCTCTGTACTACTCCTGAATATTTGCCTACAAAACACAGTTTACTAATTGAATTTAGGACTTAAATAAGTAATGAGTTCACGAATTAATTATCTATAAATTTCATGTATACCCAAAACCTTAAATATTTCTCAGTTCACAACTCTCCTACCTTGTATAATATTTTAAATATTTCCATGTTGTATTAGGTCTCAAGCACCAGCTACAAACCTTGCCAAATCTTTTCATTTCCATATTAGCAACCAAGTGGCCAAAAGTGTTATTTGTCATCATGAATTATAAACAAATACTAAAATAAGGAGATACATCAATAAATCAATTGTTGAGGGGATCATTCAAATTACAGCACAATGCCACATATCATACTTAAACTCTTGTGCGTACACGATTGGAAAGAAGGATTTTATTTGTTGTTGAAGAAACTTCATTTGCAAACATAACAGTACCTCTTATCTTTTGACAGCAAATATAGCAGGTTTCCAAATTATCAATGAAGTGTTAGTTTAGAAAGTCTACTTTTCAAGGTGCAATTAGATGTTTATTGAGAACATTAACAATGATAAGGATATGAAATTGTGCATGAAGTTTATTCTTTTGAAGGTATAAGTTTAAACTCATGTTAAATTAAAGTGATAATTAATAATTAACATTGATATGCACTTTATTTACTGGTATTCAAGGTTGAAAGTTGAGAGAAGAAATCATGGATGACACTGTCTGTGCCCATTGCAAGGGCAAGTTCAAGAGAAAAACAAAGGGATAGAAGAGATATAGTTACAGCTTTGTGTTTGACGACATGTCTATTTTTTGTGAAACTCACTGCTATAACTTATCAAAGCAAGAGTCATCAAAAGATGACAAATCCCCCCAGGCTCCAGAAATTTGAAAGAACAAATCATCTGACAGTTACTGATAGTCCAACTAGATTTTTTTTACTTAGTCCAAATTGTTTCCATGGAAATCATGAAAAATATAAATACTAAAACTTTGCAAATAACAAAAGGCACCACTTCAAGATCTGTCTCATATATCTGCTACGTTTTGTTGAAAGATAATGAAAGGTTTTCGATTTTTGCTCCGGAAAAGAAGCCCACCCCTACTTTTTGAGACTAAGTCCAAATTGTTTCCATGGAACCGAGAAAAATAAAAATGTCAAAAATCTGCAAATAGCCAAGGCACCACTTAAGGTTCTGATTGATATTTATACCAATTTGTGGTGAAAAATATTGAACGGTTTTACAGTTCTGCTCCTGAAAAGAACAATACCACCAATTTCAGTCAAAGTCGAAATTGTTGCCATGAAAAACACACACAAAAATATTTTATACAGAAATCCCAAACTACCAAAAGGCACCAGTAGACCACCAGATCTATCTATGTGCCAAGTTTGGTGAAGAAATAGTGAACGGTTTTGAAGTTCTGCTCCGGAAAAGACGAATGTGCACGGACGGGCGGAGCTCATTTTAATAATTTGACATTTGGCTTTGTGCTGCAATTTGAATGATCCTTCCCCTTTTAACAATTGCTTTCTAGATGTATCCCCTTGTTTTAGTATTTGTTCATAATTCATGATGAAAAACACTGTCCATTGATGTAATCAACATCTAATCTCCTATCCAAGGAGGAAATAAATATGATGATGAAGGTAGGAGAAATGTGAAATGAGAAATATTTAAGGTTATATGGTACAAATGAAATTTATAGATAATTGATTTGTGAACTCGTTAATTATTTAATTCCTAAATTCTAATAAGTCTTATTAGTAAACTGTGTTTTGAAGGCAAATATTCAGGAGTAGTACAGAGACACCCATGGAACTGTGAAGGTGACAGCAATAATCTTATATTATATGAAGCATTGAAAACTCACCAGCAATTCCTTTGAAAACAGCTATTGAAAAAGCAGGGGTGGTCAGTCAGTCTAGATTGGAAACGAAAATCTCCATACAATCGTTTTAATTGCCTAAAATGTATGAAAATGTGTTGTCAACAAGCAACGAGGTATGGAACACGTGTGTTACTATTTTTGGGAGGGATATCCCTTCGCGTCACAGGTCACGTGATTCAAAATGGCCCCGCTCATATGTGAGCGATCGACTGAGATGTTTGATGGCTTGTAAATATATATTTTGGATATTTTGATAACGAAAATAGGGCGCACGTGTAGGTATAAGCACAAATAAGTAATTCATATAAGTTTTTCGTGCGCAAAAATCGTAACGAGTGCGCGAAAGTGCGACAAAGGATTTCCACCATTGCGGCCTATGGAGGTGCTGCATAGCGTTCATGTCAGTGAACGCTATGTATCTTAGCTTAGGTGTGAAAATACGACAAACCAATCAGAATGAGCGTAAATGAGCGCGGTGCTATGATAAAAATAATCCCGAGTACTTAAATCGTTTATGACATTATGTCATTGTTTAAAGAATCATGACAAATATATATCGTCATATTTAAAGTACAAAGAACGTAGCTAAAAGGATTTTGCTGCCTATTGTGAAGTTTTTAATAAGAATCATGCGATTGACGGTGAGAGATTCAAATACACGCACGTGCGTTTGTTGACATAACTGCTCTCATGGTGCAATTGAGTGTATTTCTGACGATCTTGCGGGCTTGTTATGGAGATTGTATGTGCGCTTTGACCAATTTTAGGAAATGTAATTATAATCGCTACGAGTTTCAAAACAATAATATCGTATTTGTATGTTGCTAATCAACCTTAATCTTTAACATTGGCCTTATATGTCATAGCTCTGGGGATATTTTAGTCTGACTGTTTTTGGTCATTCATATTTTTTTCAGCTAATTCATTTGAAATTCAACCAGGGGTGTGACAGCAAGGTTACACGAATGTTCAGTTTGAGAAATATTTTAAAGTCATTTTTGAGTATCTGCTTTGGGATTTAATGTAGCTGAAAAAATATTTTTTTGTATATTCAATATAACAATTCCCATTTGTGATGATTAAACCCTATCAAGAAAATTAACATAATTGACAATATAAGGTGAATATCTGGTAATAATTACATTAGAATATGTCTTTAACAGATATGTTTTTCTTCTTCTTTTAGTTGTATCAAAGAGATTTAATTCTTTAAAATAAATAAGTAAAAAAAACCACCAAAACAACAACCTAGCAATGTACATGTGCTTCGGTGATATTAAGAAACATTGGAATCAAACAGGGATAGAGTTATCGTTCTTGTTTAAAGTAGTTCTGATGTTCATGCGCCAATATGAAATCCTTCCAGAGGGGCACGAGTCGCTATTCGGCTTGTCCCGGAATAACACAAGTGGGTCACGAATGCGGATTGTCTGGTCCAGACTCGATTATTACACACCGGTGGAATGTTCGACATTGTAGAAGTTGGTGGGTCAGTAATAAAGCTAACGACTTTATGGATCAAACTTCTTGTTTATTGCATAGAGCTGGACTATTGTAGCGTGAAACAAACACACACGGGCTCATGATATAGCTGGATTGTACAATCGACTTACTTTTGGATGTTTTGTCGCTTTTAATTAAATAGCTTTAGAAATCAATACGAATTACTGCAAAATATTTATAATGCCAAAATACTGTACAAATGTCAATGTACAAATTCCATGGCAGTACAAATACAACTGGCAATATAATACAACTGGCAATATAATACAAAAGCAGTGATTATAGCAACACAGGCCTTCACGGTAATGTTCACCTGGCAGCAACAGTGATCAGGCTATCAAAATAAGCCTAGGCTGGGAATCAAGGATGAACATCGATCACGAAACTGCTCTTCTTGACGTAATACAAGATGACAGAGCCAAGCGCATGCCCCTAATATAGGTGTAAAATTTCTAGGGTTTTCCCAGCACAAATGTGCACTCTGCTGACTCGTCACAGATACAATATATTACAATTACGATACTGATTCACAACGAATTATGCGGTCATATGAGACTAATTACAGATCAGGTTAAATTGTGGATTGTACAATAGCAGTAAGAAGGCGGGGTAAGAAAAGACAGTTCGTTATATTCACAAGTTCGTTATAGACCTAGCTTACTGTATTAGCAACATGATGATAGAAGGATATTGCACTATTTGATTTTGCACCTGAATACTTTATTGATTAATCCTGATGCACGCACGCACGCACATTGTTTGCTATCATGTTAATGGTATTTTGTTGACTTACAGACCGATTAACCGCCTTGGCGACATCATTGCCAGGAAGAGATGGTCCACGATACTCCGAGCAAATATAATACTGTGGATGATTCAGAGCAAGACATTGACATTCACTAGTGGTTAACACATCACTTGGAGCACTACTCAAGGGCAGACTGCGTTATAAGTATGATTTTCTTTGCCAGAGAATTGCTGTGCGTCTGCAGGCAGTAAGCTTTTCATGTTCTTCTGCATAAAATGTCTCTGAGAATCTGTGGCGACAGATAATCGAGACCATATTTTGGACGTGGTCGTTTTATATCTTTGATAGATTTTATATCAGCTTTAAGAAGTCCAGTGCTAATTGTATCCAATATCTCATTATTTGTGCAATTGGTTGGTTCGTCTTAAGACATCTTTTGTATATAAATTTACATTCTTGTATAATGCTTTTATAATGCAAATACTAGAGATTTAGAAGATAGTTAGTAATATTGCAGCGCATGGTCAAGCACTGCCACCGTGGACAGGGACATGTGATGTTGACTCACACGTCTCCTATAAGTAAACTGTTTTATGTAGGATTTTTGTTGTAATCACTTTGTGATAGTGTTAGTACCCATTATTGAGTGTGTGTATGATCATATCTGTGCTCTAATGAGAGCATATCTCATTACCATTTGTATTGAATAAATTATTTGGTCACCATCTCATGTTATGGACTGGGTATTTGGTCACCACCTCAAGATGGACTATGTCTTTGGTCACCAATTCAAGATGGATGTTTGGTCACCACTTCAAGATGGAATATGTCTTTGGTCACCACTTCAAGACGGAATATGTCTTTGGTCACCACTTCATGATGGAATATGTCTTTGGTCACTACTTCAAAATGGACTATGTATTTGGTCACCACTTCAAGATGGACTATGTCTTTGGTCACCACTTCAAGATGGACTGGGTTTTTCGTCACCGCTTAAAGATGGACTATGTCTTTGGTCACTACTTCAAGATGGACTATGTATTTGGTCACCACTTCAAGATGGACTATGTCTTTGGTCACCACTTCAAGATGGACTGGGTCTTTCGTCACCGCTTAAAGATGGACTATGTCTTTGGTCACTACTTCAAGATGGACTATGTATTTGGTCACCACCTCAAGATGGACTATGTCTTTGGTCACCAATTCAAGATGGATGTTTGGTCACCACTTCAAGATGGAATATGTCTTTGGTCACCACTTCAAGACGGAATATGTCTTTGGTCACCACTTCATGATGGAATGTGTCTTTGGTCACTACTTCAAAATGGACTATGTATTTGGTCACCACTTCAAGATGGACTATGTCTTTGGTCACCACTTCAAGATGGACTGGGTCTTTCGTCACCGCTTAAAGATGGACTATGTCTTTGGTCACTACTTCAAGATGGACTATGTATTTGGTCACCACTTCAAGATGGACTATGTTTTAGGTCAATGTTTGGTATATGAGTCAAGATGAGCCGGGCAAATCAATAGTTGGTGCACTTAGCAATAACAAAACTTCTCCTAAACCAGCACGTTTCCAGGGAGTTCGGTTCATCAAACCTACTTCATTTAAAAGAATCGTCCATGATCTGACGTGTTGTAGCTGTGATGTCTTGAGTAAATGTAACAGCCTCCACTGCGGTTGCCATCTTATTTGGGTCGACCTTCTGTTTAGTTGGGGACCCATTTGAATGACAATACTGTTCTCAGTCCCATCAGGGGCATCAGAATTAGAACGAGGTCGATCCTCCAGAAACCTGTCTGCACAGGAGACATTTTGTAATGGTGTTATATACCCTTGTGGACATCCAGGAATCTCCTGAACTTCAGAGTCTGTGGGCAAGGTGTAGTCATCCTCGACAAAAGCAGAACCTTCATGGTTAGGTGGGGCATTCTAGGCCTTGACGAGAGCAATGCTTTCAGTTTGGCATGGTCAGTATTCACATCGTCATCCGTGATCTCATCGTAAATGTCCCCAGATTGCTCCGCCATTTCTTCCCTGGAGTGCCTCACTTCTAAGTAACCAATAGCTGCTTCTACTGGGACCAGTCTGCTTCCCTGGAGCTTCCTTAAACAATAAAATGCATTTACAATCTGTGACAAGGAATAAACTTGTCAGAGGGGTGGCAAATTCGTGATCATTTGTCGGACCCATTTTGTGGATACCTCGATGGCCAAGTGAGTTAGATTGCTCGCTGGTGATTAGGAACCTCACTCTGAGAGTGTTCGTTCGAATCCTAAACTGGACTTAACTCTAAAATGTACTAGTACCTGCACTTTACTGAGAGAAGATAATTCCATAAATATATTTCTATAATTACATAAACCTACAGGAATATCAAGGATAAACAGTTCAAGTGAGTGAGAAGGTGGTAGAATATGTTAAATGATAGGGAAAGAGGCATCCCTGAAACAGTGTGTATGTATCCTGAAGAAGTTGTTATAGATTGTCATAATTATATCACATTTTAATAAATGCCAATAAGCCATCTGAATTTAACACTGATTGCTGAATTAACAAAAAAATCATTTCAAACCCAACAGTCAAATACTGTTCAATTTCTGAAACGTGATATTTGGAGTAAAATTTGAACAGAAGTTGTGGAAAGGTTAATATTTAATTTTGTAAGTGAATCACAAAAAATGAATATGGCTTACAGCAATTTCCTTAAGACCTTGTCATCTCATAGATAGTAATATTTGAAAATAGAAATGAACCCTTATATCATGACATGTATTATTTCTCCCTATGATTGTATTACCTTAGCGGCATGTAGACACACATTTAGCCCGGAGAACGTATCAAGATGCTGCAAACCTGCATCTCCAGAAGATGAAACCAGACAGGGCTATTAGCAAGGCAAGAGCACTGGCCAGGAATGGAAGAAACATCAAATTAAACCACTGAACTATTTTTTAGTATATCTGTCCATATATAGACAGATAATACAAAATGTTTGACAAATGCAGAATAATTTTAGCATAATGGGAGCGTGCTGCATTCTATTCGTGGTAATAAAGCTTTGTTTCATACGACTGAAAACACGGATATATTTCAAAGTTTCCAACACGTATGAAAACTTCTCTTCAAGCGGAACAAGTTTATCGATTGACAACTTCTTCATTGCAATAGATGCGACGTTTCGGTTTAGATGCTGACACCATTATCAAAACATGATTATGCATAAGGAGAATATGTACATGAAGGATATTTGAGTTTATTCATTTGAAGAGGTTGATGTATAGGGTGATCACATTGCTGATAGTTGGTGTGTTTATAGACAATGGCATAAATCAAAGTTATTACATCCCTACAGCTTACTATGATCTAATAAAAGCTTATCCACAATAGCTCTTTCCTAACCTGTTGTTCATCTGTAGCCGTTATCTACAAACACACCAACTCTTCATCACAACAGTTCTTAAATGCCACGAAAGACAAAAGACCTTTCTTGAGGCGTATTTTTTCTCAATCTCGAATTAAGATAACGACAACGCACCAGCAGTTTGTTAATACGGATGACATAGTGATACCGTATTTCTGAAGCAGAACAACATGGTTTTAATCCACGGACGGACGCTCAGTTGAAACAGAAGCGTATGATGTTAGTCATCATGACGCATTGACACTCCAGGGTGACGTCAAGCATGCATCATAACTGTAACGGTCACTTTCATGGTCATGGTATCTCCTAAGTGAAACATAAATAAGACTTACCATTATTCCTGATCAGTTCAGAGATGTGATCAAAGACGTCATTGTCTGAACCCGTTTTCTCAGATGTGATGTCGCACCTTTCTCCAGTAATACCGTCTCTACATTCCACTGTACAGTTACCATAAGACAGGCAAGGTACAGACGTACACGTGAGGCATATCCTTGTGCAGTTACTACCACGAAACGACCCCATACAGTTATCACAATCTATGGTCGTGTTACACTGAAGACAGCTCCCATGACAGGTGTGCAGACACTGGCGCCCATAATACCCTTCCCTGCACCCTTGCAGACATTCTCCATCTTCCCTACCACATGTGAGGCAATTTGTATCTGATTGCTCACAGACTTGGCAATTATGTGGACATGTTTGATTGCACATTAGGCCATAGAAACCATGCAGGCAGCCCAGAGCACATGTTCCATTCTCTTCTAGGCAAGGCTTGCATGTTCCGTTTGATTCTGGACACTGCATACAGTTCTGTGGACATGACTGATCACATGCAACGCCATAGAACCCTTGATCACATCCTGTGGTGCATCTCCGATCCAGGCACACCTGACACTCTCTACTGGAACTGTTACACTGGCCACAGTCATCTGGACACATGGCGTCACAGGATCCCCCAAAGTATCCTTCCTTACAACCACTGATGCATTGTCCTGTCTGATGCTCACAGGGACTGTCTACTACTGCATCCTTACAGTGTTGAGCACACGCATTGCTACAATGAGTTCCCAGAATCCAGTGGCACACCCATCTTGACAAGTTCCATCGATGGAGCAGTTTCCGCCGTTACAATTCACACAGAGATCCTCGCATCTGACTCCAAATCGACCAGGGTCACATTTCGAACACTCACGAGTATTACTGATTGAGCAAGCAATGTACCTGTCGAGACAGTGTTGCTGACAGCAGCTTCCCGACCATCCATCAATACACCCCAGCAGGCATCTTGGGATGCTGGTTGTATTCTCGTAACTGAATTTGCAGTTCGCAGGGTCCCTACACGCTGAAAGTAGTACAGAAAGAAAGAAGCAGGATGTGTATCCCCGCCAAAACGCACATACAGCGATCCATCTAAAGTAATAATATCAAAATGAAGGGATGATAAAATTTCGTTTTCAATTAACACATTCTTGGCAACAAAGTAAGACCTAAATTGTTCATTGCAAACATAAAACGTGAAGAATACGGAGCTAAGAGATGCATTGTGAATATCTCGAAGACTTGTGAATATCTCGATGACATGTGAATGTGAAGACTCATGTAATTCAGAAGGTTCGCTGTAACTACGTGTTACTACATGCAACTGTCATATGACGGTCGGACGGCACTTCGAAAAAAATAACAGACTGAGCATGATTGTGCGTGTTCATGAATAATACATTCTTCTTTACAGTTGCCAGTATTTGTGTTTGGAATATGCACAATTCTGATGTGCCATTTTTGCTTTTACAGATACAGTTTTTTTCAATCAGTGTTCTAACTTTATAATAAGAAAAAGAACAGTTGCGTCAAAATGAAATCTTACATAAGGGTCTCTCAGTTAGCCTCTATATATTCAGCATCCTTCAATCACATATTTAAAAAGCACATATATTTGAAGAAAACATAATTTTCTTAAAAAGAATAGTGATACGTACCAAAGGTAAGTAAGATGATGTGAAAAATGATTGCAATAACTGTAGTTTGCCACATTGTTGCCACAACACAACACTACACTTCACGATCAATGTGCAATATGACTGTTATAAGCCGGAGAATGTCAGGGCCAATCGAAAGATAATGACTTTAAAATGCCATAGAACACCGTAACTCGCGTTTGTGTAATCAGTGTCAAAGGAAGTTAGGTAAGTATAGAGTGAGTAAGCGAGTTTAGTTTTACGCCGCACTCAGCAATATTCCAGCTATATGGCGGCGCTCTGTAAATAATCGAATCTGTACCAGACAATCCAGTGATCAACAGCATGAGCATGTATTCGCGCAATTGGGAACCGATGACATGTGTCAACCAAGTCAGCGAGCCTGACCACCCAATCCCGTTAGTCGCCTCTTACGACAAGCATGGGTTATTGAAGGCACATTCTAACCCTGACATGTGTGAAGCCCATTACTGGTGTCCCCCCGCCGTGATGTTGCTGGAATATTGCTAAAAGCGGCGTAAAACCAAACTCAGTCAGTCAGTCAGTCTAACCCTGACCTTCACGGGTCGATCACTAGAGTTGAACACATGTGAGTGGTCTGTATTAGTAATAAAACAGTGTTCGCGGAGAGATTAGCATGTTATAACTTCCATCTCTGCAGGAAGTATAAACAAAAGGTTCAGTATGAAGGAAGCCCTTAGATATCTGAGATCACATTCACAGTCATACCCACATAGCATTCAGACGTTGGCCAAACGCTGGCAATGGTTTTGCCAACACTGCCAACGTTGGGCCAACGTGCCTTTTCGTCATGTAATGTATATGCTCATAAGGAAGTACCTACTACTGAGAAAGGACGTGACAGGTAGGCTTTCATACAGCTCTAGGCTGCCATCGTTTCTCAGTTACTTACTATTCAATTAGAAGTGAAAACACAGAGTGAGAAGTCTTAGCAGAAAGGTACACAGAGTCCGTGGTCTAGACTACCCGTTGTCAGACTTCTATTTTTGTGGAAGCCGTGACTTAGTGGGTTAGATCGCTGTTGCTGATGGTGTGCGCTGGCGATTAGGTGTATGATTCTGAGAGTGATGTAATTTACTAAATTCTGTGCTTTACTGCGAAAGAAGAGGAAGAGGAAGATGGTTGACTTTTTTCACAGCTGTTTTCCCCCATTACACCATACGTAATTTGTTTGTGAAGATAGTCAAGACTGGGTATTCTTGAAGTTCTATATTGTAATAGCACTGTTACAACAGGCTCCTGTTTATGGTTGTCTTTTACTTGCTTCGGAACAATGTCAAATGGCATCAAACCAGTTACCATTATCAAATGAAATCCCTGCTTGAAGCGCTTGTCATTTGAAAATCTATGAAAACACTTGGAACTAAAGAAATACGAAATTATATCAAAAATATACATTCTTGTCACTCAAACGTTAATTTGAAACACCGTCTATCATACAACCCTTTGAAGGCTATAATGAGGCCTTGAATGAATTTCACATTGATCAAATACTATCTCAGCAACAGTTTTAGTATGCCCTTTGATATCTTAGTGAAAGGAACAATATAGTGCCTGAAAAGTTACTCCACACTGAATTTATTCGGCATCTGTCATACTGTCTGTGGACAAAGAGAAAGTCCCTCCTTGACTGTATACACATCGCAATAGCAATGATTTGAACGCCCAGTCAAAATCTGAGTGTACAACGGTACACCACTGACATCCTAGACAGGGTTGTACCATATTTCGACGGCCATCCTCGACACGCGAGACCAGAGTTCATCTACTGTCTTACGTTATGTTTGAATGGAGTTTTGACATTCTATTATTCCTTGAGGGTCAAATAATCCAGATAGCAAATTGAATTAAGGTTTGGATAAGTTCGTTAGCTTATGGTATTGGAAAAACATTGATGACAAATATGGAGTGTGGCTATACCTTTATCCATGTATATATTTAGAATTGTTAGGTTGGCTATTGACATTCCACATCAATTAATAGTATATCCATCTTTTGAATAATATCCTGTTGTTTTATTTAGATATGTGTTTTGGGGATAAAACAGTTGATACAAATTGGTGGTTTGATGTAGAATTTTCTGATCGAAAGCCAGCTGGTTCCTTTGATGTTTTTTCCATAACCTCCAACCAAGAATGCAAGTCTCGTAACGGTTATCTGAAAAAGCGCCATCATACCTATTATTACATACCCATTTTATTTTACCTGGCAATGCAACCATATTGCACTTCGATTTAATTAGTGTACGGTTGTGAAAGACGACGTGATCTCTGAATAATAAAGCATTTGAAACATAATAGGTGTTAAATAGGAGTTGTTTTTGGTCTTTTGTGATATATATACGTGATACGTCCATAGCGTGGAATAATACTCAGGTCACGGTAACCTAAATGCGGAATTTTTAACTAGTGACGTTCAGTGTTAGGTTAACAGTCTGTGCCATGAACTTGAATGCAATAAATATAGAATGTCATACGAGTGCATTGTGACCTTATGTAATGAACTCTACGGAAGCGTAGTAGGGCCACGGTGAAAAACAATTTGGGTCTTATTATCTCCCACGTAGTACTTAATATCTCCTACGTAAGACTTACTATCTCCTACGTAGGACTGAGTATCTCCTACGTAGGACTTAGTATCTCCTACGTAGTACTTAATATCTCCTACGCAGGACTTAGTGCCTTCTATGCAGGACTTTCTATCACCTACGTAGGACTTAGTATCTCCTACGTAGTACTTAATATCTCCTACGTAGGACTTAGTATCTCCTACGTAGGACTTAGTATCTCCAACGTAGGACTTAGTATCTCCTAAGTGAGTATCTCCTACGTAGGACTTAGTATCTCCTACATAGGACATACTATCTCCTACGTAGGACTTACTATATCCTACGTAGGAATTAGTATCTCCTACGTAGTACTTAATATCTCCTGTAGGAGATGATCGATATACGATTATATATATATCTGAAACAGTCGACTTAAATCCCCAGACACTCACACAATCTCCTGTTTCGCTGTTTCAGTCACTGTTAGAGTCTACAGTCATGTGTTTCATTTACTGTTAGAGTCTACTGCTATCATGTGTTTCATTTACTATTAGAGTCTACTATTTCCTTCACTATTAGATTCATGTGTTCAACTAATTGTTGCACATTACTGTGTTGGACCGACTGTTATACTTCACTGCCTTGCGTTCAGTTTACTCTACTATTATTAGTTAGTTCACAGTTATATGTTGCACTTTGTTACACTTTACTATTATGCGTTGGATATTTCAGATCTCCTATCGGTGGCAATCTATGCGTACGTATCCCCTTATAATTAAACAAATAACTATAATGACAATTCTTTGTTTTTTTGAATTTCGTATTGTTTTACGCCGCACTCAACACTTTTCCACCCCAGTCAAGTCAACCTGCAAACATTACAACAAAACGCACCATCCGTAAAATACCCGTAGTTAACAGCATGATTTTCAATTTTAGGCGTGTAGTGTCACAGAATACACAATTCACATGCAATGCACGTGAAAGTTTGCGATCAGATAGTCTCAATGATGGGTATTAAAGGTTGATCGTTGTCTGTCGATTATTCACTGTATTTGGAATATTGTTGACGAACACAAAATGCCACGTCTAAGTGAAGCCAACCGTCATATCGCCATTGGTTTGCTTGAAGCTAGCCAGTCTCAACGTGCAGTTGCCCGACGCATGAATGTTCACCAAAGCACCATTTCACGGCTCTGTGAGATATATCGCCGGCAGAATGCGGTAGCAGATTTCCCCCAATTTGGCGACCTCGAGCGACCACTGCGGCGCACGATCGCTACATCCGGGTACATCACCTGCGTCATCGAACAGCTACGGCGACCAGTACCGCTCGACAAATACCCGGATTGAGGAGGCACAGACCGTCAGGGACAGGTTGAGAGAGGCTGGTTTATATGCCAGAAGACCTTATTTTGGCCCTGTGCTTCGACAACAACATTGTCGACATCGAGTTCAGCACCAACGTTCAGGCCTGGAACCTACCGAATTGGCGTAGAATCTGGTTCAGTGATGAATCACGATTTCTATTGGAACGACGCGATGGACGTGAACGTTTTGCCGACGCTTGCGTTCCCCAGGTGGACAGATTCGGCCGGGGAAGTGTTATGATGTGGTCAGCGATCACATGCCGTAGGAGAAGTGATTTGGTGATGATCCAGGGCAACCTGACAGCTTAACGGTACTGTGACGAAATCCTACGCCCAAACCTCCTTCCAATCATTGATCGCCAGAGGGAGTTGTGTCAACAGGAAAATGCCAGGCCCCACACAGCACGTCACACTAGGGACTTCCTCCAGAACCACAGCATCAATTTGCTCCCCTGGTCCTCAAGATCACCGGACTTAAACCCGATCGAAGATCTGTGGGATGCCCTGGACAGACGGGTCCGACGCCGTAACCCTCAGCCCCAGACACTTCAGCAACTCGCACAGGCACTACAGGCAGAGTGGGCTGCGATTAGGCAACACGAGATTCTGAGATTTATTCGTTCGATGCCGAGGCGATGCCGTGCAGTTCTGGATGCCCACGGTGGTCACACGAGGTATTGACTTCAGCGCCACCACACGTCTCCATGTGACACTCAAACTGACTTTCCTCGAGTTGGTCTGCATTGACAGTGTGCAATTTTGCACTATTTTACTGACTCATAAAGCCTACAAGATGTTTCAAAATAAACATAAAAATACAGTTGAAATTCCTATATGCGTTTCTTTTTGGGAGAGTATATTAAGTACTACGTAGGAGATAGTATGCCCTGCGTAGGAGATAGTAAGTCCTACGTGGGTGATACTAAGTCCTACGTACAAAGTCCTACGTAGGAGATATTAGGTACTACGTAGGAGATATTAAGTCCTACGTAGGAGATAGTGACACACAAATAAAAATTCACCGTAGCCCTACTACGCTTCCGTAGAACTCGAAGATGCCTGGTGAGAACTCGTTTTTTTCTCCGACCATGACATCTTCTAGTTCAACACATAAGGTCTGGTGTATTTATTGTATTAAATAAAGAATGCATGTGTGTAGGAATCATGGCCACTTAGCCTACAATAGGGTTGTGTTCAGCGAAGCGTTTTCTCTATGATCACAAAGAAAGACGCAGAGAAAACGTCTCTTAAAATATTATTTTTGATTGTGATACAATAATACGCCTTATCTCGCATCCAAATTAATCTGTTTTAACAATGATATATTTAACAACATTATTTTAAACCTGAATACTATTTTCCTTTGCGTTACAAATATATGACATTGGATATTCAGTTAAAAGCGTGTACATACGGAAATCATGTATTGTGGGCTACTTTCAATAGTACATAACTAAATTTGGCTCCTTGAGTAAGCGAGAGAGTGAACGGTGCCTTAACCACACACTCAGCACAGTCAGCAACACTGTAACATTGTGTTCTGTCTAGAGCACCAGGGAGCAGTGGGGTAGCCTAGCGGTTAGAGCGTTCGCTCGTCACGCCAAAGACCCGGGTTCGATTCCGCACATTGTGTGAAGCCCATTTCTGGTATCCCCCCGCCGTGATATTGCTGGAATATTGCTAAAGGCGGCGTAAACCTCACTCATTTACTCTTGTCCACCAAATCTTTGGCAACCCCACAGAACAGATTCGTACAAAAGAATAGTTTCATCTTACATTTTACGCTCGTTCCTCTGATGTCTACCCACAGCATCGAACCAGTCAAAAGCTCATATCGCTTCTCAGAGTCCTATCTCTGTGATTATGTAATGAGTGCAGTCTTGGCCTTTACATAATTGCCAATTACAAAACTGTCCGATACTCCAGCCTCCCTCCCCCTGATTAATTCACTGGCAAATTTATCATGGCCTTAAGTTAGTTGTATGATCAGGTCTGAAAACATGGCCGAGGAGCGAGAGAGGGAACGTTGCTTGATTCAACAGTCATCAATACTGCATGCAACTGCACCATGGCAGTGTGAGCAAACCCGAGACAGCGTTAACCAAACATGTAAATCCCATTAATACCAATGTCATTGATAAAGTGATCAAATGTAACTTATGATATATTTAGTTAGAGTAGAAAAGTAGTCAGGTAAATTTTAGTGCTTTTGTTGAGTCCCATCTGGGATTAGAACTCGGCGGACGTGGTTTCGAAGCCCGTATGGGACAAAATGAATGACAACCCGCACCCCCACCAGTCGCCAGTCTCCAGAACAAACCGGGTGACGCCCCTTTTTAAACCATTGCCACCTACCTCTGCCAGTATAGCCGGTGGAGTGTTGAGTGAGGAAATGATCTCATTGTGTTTTGATGTAATAAGTCTCACCTTCCTTCTTCTTTGTTATTTACTGGCAGACGAGTACAACAGAATTAATTGGTTGGTTGGTCTGTTGTTAAACGCCGCACCCGGCGGCGGTCTCCAAATACTCGAGTCTGGACCAGACAATCGAATGGTCAAGTGCATGAGCGTCGATCAACGCAATTGGCAACCGATGACATGTGTCAATTAAGTCAGTAAGCCTGACCACCTGATCCTGTTAGTCGCCTCTAAGACTTATTCTAACCCGGATCTTCACCATTACTGATAACTACCAATTGCCGCTCCCTACACTATTCCGCCAAACACATCTATACCATGGTACCGTTGTCAAGCAGGAACATTCCGACACAGAGTCTTGCGCCGTTGTCAAACAAGAACATTCCCAAACATATTCGTGTACCTTTGTCAAGCAGGAACATTCCGACACAGATTCTTGCACCGTTGTCAAGCAGGGTCAATCCGACACCGATTCTTGTACCGCTGTCAAGCAGTTATGTTCATATTTGACAACGGGGGGTAAGCCCTTGTCATGTGATTCGTTATGCTATATTATGTTTACTGTTTTATGTTTACTGTGTGTTGCACGTGTTTTCGTCTTCAACATCAGGATATTATATTAGTTGCGATGTTTTTAAATAGAGCATTCATGTATATATGTAAAAGGCTTGTAAATGGCTTACAGCCATTTTATGTCAATGTATGACCTTACTGTACTGAAGCAGGTATACATACAAGACAACTTCGACTTTTGCGGAAACTTCAGAGCAGTACTATGGTGTTGACTACTTCCAAAAACGTCGGGGCGAAGTTAGACTCGAACCCATAATCAAGAGTTAAAACAGAGTTGCCAACCGATTGCCACGCCTTAAACTACCGGGCAAACCGTGTATATTGCTGCAATGAATGACGTTACTGATTAATAGTCTCCATTTCTGTGTTTATTAAACGGGCAGTCTTTATTAGGAATTAATGAATATTCATTAACGTTTATGGAGGTTTAAACACAATATCAAGTGCTCAGATTTGGCATACGTCCGCTACACAATGTAAAATCGTAGCTGGAAATCACTCAAGTTATCTGACCCTTAAACATCTAATAGGTTAAACAACAGACCTGAGCACACTATTCAAATTCTTTGCGGTTACAGCAAGCCTCGGTGATTAGGGGCAAATTCTAATCTGGGTCTCATTCAAAAGACAGAGACATCCCTTCCTGATGTAAGTGAACATTGCTTAAAGACATACTTTTAGTCACTGGTTTGTCAGGGCGTGATCACAGGTTAACCGCTATGGATAAGAGTATCTCCCTGGATTGAGCAATATCATTGGTTCGAACCCCTACAGGTTCAAAGCAAAATACTTTAAAAAATCTAAGTCGTATTTGTGATCGTGTCAAGGAATTAATATATTCTTTAAAAAAGTAGCGGAACTTTTCTTTTTCTTCATTCACGATTGACAAAAGCGGGAGATATATCGGAGTCAATCAATGTTGAACTGATAATAATGAATGTTTTGAGAGTACATCACCACTTGCCCTTCCTTATGGCCATAGTTGTTTGTACAGTAATCACTTTTAAAAGATGATCGGTGTATGACGTGAAATTTGCAAGCATTTTCACTCAGTCGTGTGTGTGATTCCACCTAACACCAAACACTAACAGCTGTGTGATCAACAGATGCAAACTGATAGTGAAATGTAATGGTCTACAGTGATTTATTGACCTTCTTGAAAACCGTCAAAATCAAGTATGACATCCCATGCACTTTATGGGGCTACTGCGTTGTGCACGTACAACCCATGCGTTGTGTTTAGGGATGGTGATTTTAAGAAATGGTGGTACGTTTATGAGATGTCTCTCTAAAAACTAACGCTTATACTTCCTATCCACACTGAACGTTCAGGTACCCCTACGTCTTTAAAGAGTATATGACAAAAGGAGTTCGCGAAAGTTTCAGCACCTAATATAAGACAATATTCAAATACCCATGATTTCAAAAGCTCTATATATTTCAAGAAGAGACAATTGTTCCCGGCAGAGAGAGATATAATATATCTATGACTCCTACGCACTCTTGGTGTAATGACGCAGCAGCCAATCAGACATTGAGAACAGTGTTTGTACCTTTACCACGATACCGCTTCGAAATGTGTGTATAAATAGTTATAAGGCATCACAGTTCCTTCAATGCTCGCGTCCATCTGTAATGTTTTATGAAGCTCATTATAACGACAAACTTTTCCTTTGGTCATCTTCAAAGGATGATTTATTTATTTAATAAAATTGGCATAGAAAATTACAGCATATCTATACAAAAGCATCGAATTATATGTATTGAAAAACATTGCTGTTGGAAAATGATAAATGAAAAGCATTCTACACCAAGTCTGGCCAGAACCATTTACCTTCTTTCATCACTCAAATCAGCTAGTTGCTGGTGTACCAAAAAATAATTAATATGTGCATATTGTTTACAGGGCGCTTTTCATTGATATAGTTTGACGACTATTCACAGGATAACTTTGCTAAATCCCGCAATTTATATGATGCTGTCACAAATATGTATCATATGGAAAGTGTTTACTAGAGTTATGTAAATTAATGAATATACATATTGGGAATGGTAGAATTTTGCCCGATTTTCAAAAGTACATCAACCTCATCTATTGTATAAACAACGCATTCCCTATCTACTGTAACAACAACTCCTGCATATATTCTCTCAATTTGTTACTCATGTATCACTTGCTTGACAACGACATTAGAACCTATGTCGAAACGTTGCCTCCACAGAATACAAGAAGTTGTATGTCCATAATAATTGTCATTATTCTTCATGGAAAAATCTAGCATAGTTGTTTTTAGAAATGGGGTATAGTGGCACATTCTAAAAAATGGTCATTCCGTGGCAAAAATATGAATGTTGTTCATATTATAAATATTAGGGTCTTTTCTTTTCCAGTCGATTAAACTGGTCCATGGCATGTAAAACCGTTTTCAAACTTTTCAAAGTTAATAAGTTTATTTCATTTGATTCTGCTTGCTTACTTTTTGACACTAAAATAGCACCAATTCTGTTATATGGATCAGATATATGGGTAGCAAACAATTTCGAAGCCATTGAAAATGTCCATGCATCATGTTTTAAAAGATTTCTTACCGTAGGTAAATTAGCTTCCAATAAAGCCATACTTGGCGAAACAGGACGTAATAACATGCATATTGAGAATCAAATGAGAGTTATTAGATACTGGATTAAACTTATAAGAATGCCTGATTATCGCTACCCCCACTAAACCTATCAACTATTGTTACCACTAGATAATTGTAGAAAACATTCATTGGCTTCAGATATGAGAAATATGTTATTTTCATGCGGGTTTTCTTATGTTTGGTTTAAGCAAGATTTTGGTGATATAAATATTTTTGTCAACATTTAAACAACGAATAAAAGATATTTATAGACAGTTTTAGAAAAGATAATAATACATTGGAAGATTTATTATGTTCTTATTGTTCTTCTGGTAAAACTGAAGACGAACACCATTTATTTTTTGTCTGTGAGGCCTTCTCTGCCTGCCGAAAGAAATATTTAAAATGCTCTAATGATGCCCCACAAACCATATACAATGTACTTAATTCTAATAATGCTGATATTATCCAATCTGTTGCCATTAATAAAACATTTGATGTCCATCCGTAAATCACATGTTAAACCATAATTTCATGTGACGTGACCAATAGCTGAAATTGAGCAACTTCAATTGTACTTTGGGCCACTGGGCCTTAACTACTGAATAAAACATGTCTGTGTGTCAGTGTATCCAAAGTATAGTGAAACATAGTCCTCCTGTTATTGTATACAAAGATATCTACAAAGCATTTTACACTATAATATACAACTGTTACCTGAAAGTCAAGGTAACTAATTCATTCCTGTATACTTCAATACATGCGACAAAATCCTTTCCAGGAGAGTGAGTGAGTTTGGCTTTACGCCGCTTTTAGCAATATTCCAGCAATATCACGGCGGGGGACACCAGAAATGGGCTTCACACATTGTACCCATGTAGGGATTCGAACCCGGGTCTTCGGCGTGATGAGCGGACGCTTTAACCACTAGGCTACCCCACCACCCCCTTCCCAGGAGAAATCCCTGCTGCTAAAATGAGCGTCGATTGTACAATTATGCCTCTATCATGAGTATATATTTCTTTCAGCAGTAGTTCGGGTATATTATGTTGTTTGTAAACTAGGGTCAGACAATCCAGTGACTGTCACCATGCGATAGGAAAATCACTCTTAATTGTCTTTTAGATAAAACTGTTTCCAAGTTTAACCTTAAAGTTGTCCTTTACCAAGTTCAAATTTCATAAAGACATCGTAAAAAAGAATGTAATTTTTTAAAGGTCACAAAAAATCAAACATAATTAAAACACAATTATCACTTATTCATGACATATAATATACATTGCTCGTTATGAAAAAAAACATATAAACAAAATTATAAGCGTATAATGGCATTATCACTTATTCATGACATATAATATACATTGCTCCATATGAAAAAACATATAAACAAAATTATAAGCGTATAATGACAAATCAAAAGTGCAATATTTTGTACTTGGGTTTACATCCCAAGAAACGAAGCAGCCGGGATACCGAACCCAGTCAGAGCGGGTGGGTGTGCATTCAAGTGTAATATAGTAGATTTGTCATGCGCCAAAACTCCAGGCACTTGGTGTCTGCTCATGGCGCTACACAAAATTAATAAAACCCACTGCAGTAGAGGTGCTATATTTTCACTGGTATATCAATTCTTATAGAACTTTTGGAAGAGATGAGTCTTTAGGCAGCTTTTAAAGTTTGTCAATGATGAAGTGTAACGGCTGGTTCATGTGCAGATGTCCTCACGGCTCACTGTGTGTGTATTTATAGAGATGTTGGTTTTTGTAAATACATTCTCATTTTTTGTGTATAACATTAGCAATCAATAGACATCATAACATGTCATGTGTACAAGTATCACACCTGCCTGTCTGTGTAATTACATAACGTGACAGAGACCGAACTCGGGCCATAAATCAATGCATTTTGTTTATGGTGCATAGCCTGATAGGTGTTAAGTTCAAATTGTATGTGGTCAGTGATCGAAGCTGTGTATTGCCTATTGTCATTAGCAGACGTGTGGGCAGTTTTGTCTGTGACAACGACATGTCTATATCACAGTTAGAAATTCTGTCAACGCTAAATAATGACATTGCTTTCAAGTATCGAGCTGAGAAAGTGACTCGGTAAGAAGACCGTGTGGTGAAATAGACAAATGAAATTATATAAACAGTTAAATCAATAATCTACTGTCATAACATATGAAAAGCTCGCGCCTGTGAAATATCAACAAAACATTGGAAAATAGCTCACACCAAAACCCATCACCGAACAACCCGCTTCCAAGCTGCGTGAACCTATTTCACTGCGCATGTGCTATGAGCGCAGGCCAGCTGTTGAAACCACTTCAATTCCCCAAAGCGCTGGGGGAAAATTAGTGAATCGTTTGAACTACGATTTCGCACGTTTTTTTTCATCGCGTTATTTTCAACTTTATAAGTTGAATTTGCATTTTTGATGATTCCATACCGAAAGGTATCAGAATCTGCAAAGTTGTGTTTTACGTTGCATATGTTAAGTAAAATTAATATTTTATCCTGACTCATGGTCTTTTGCTTATCTCCCTTTCCTCCTCGAATGGTAGTGGAACACTTGAATCCCTTGAAGTTCCCGAAGCGGACGTAACAATACACTCACCCACGAGTTACCTCCCTTTGCCCTTTCCCGCGAAAACCATTCATGTGACGTGCCTTACTTGTCACTCTCTCCTGATTTTCTGCCCATGCACTTGGATCTGCTGAGAAATCTCAAGTGTTTTCAACGGGGAGGCTAGGAGGGCTTCTTCGTCATGAGTCAGCATAAGTATAAAATATCAATTTTACTGAAAAAAACAACATAATTTTCCTTTTCCTGACTCATCATCTTTGCTTATAGAATCCGTCGGAATAGGTGGTGGGTCAAGCCACTGGATTCAACAGCTGTCCTTTGATACGTCCTGTATCCCCCCCATGGGAACTGCGAACGGCATTTCCGTGATCCAATTCTTCCAACTCCGTTTTTACTCTGGGGGACCACTTTCTTGTCTTACTTCCATCTCAGACAAGTTGAATCATGTTGATTCATGTGGCTACAGATAAACCAGTATTCTTCTATTACTAGATATCTTATAACAACCCATAGATTATGATAAGATCTTTATCATAAATGAGTTGCGGCCCCTTTACGTACAGGTAAGGTTATTACCCGTACACGATCTTTAATCACTCATGCTAGCCTGTCCTAGACTGTGCTCATGGGCTTTCAAGCTAGTATTTTTCCTTAGTAAAAGTTATCTACAAGTCAATGTGATAAAGGGTGACATTTTCCAACTCAGCGCCTTTGTTGGTATAGAGCAATGTCCATGCAGAGCTAGTGTTGACGCTAGTTCTCTGACTTCTTGTGGGTTGGAAGCTCTGGGAGGTTCTAGTCCTGCTGCTTTATAGGCTCTCAATAAAACGGCTCTCATCCAGAACGATATGGTCGTTTTTGAGACTTCTGCTAAAGTCTGTGTTGATACTGGGATGAACAGGCGCTTAAATTTTAGTCTCCTCGTTTCAGTCTTTTGAAAATATATTTTCAGGGCTCTGACTGGACACAAGGATAAGTCCTCTATATCCTGTGGACCAAGGACTGTAGACAGCGCTGGTACATGGAACTGTCTATCTGGTTGACCAGGTAGTTGGTTTCTGGCAATAAAGTCCCATCTAAGTCCTAGATGAACTGCATTATATTGCCCTCTGTCGAAAGTAGTTGGACCAAAGTCCAGCGCATATATCTCCGATATGCGAGCTGCTGTGGCTAACGCAAGTAGGAACATTGTCTGTGTAAGCAGCTCGAGTGTAATCTGATCTAGTGGTTCGTAGACATCACTGGTAAGATGACGCAGAATTACATTTAGATCCCAGGCTGGAAATCTAAATTTCTTTTGCTGGTCCTCCAGCTTAAAACATCTCAGCAGAGCAAGTAATTCTGGTACTTTCATCAACTTGATGCCTGACTTCATAGTAATCACTGTACTGATCGCAGCGAGGTATGTACATAATGTCGAACCCTTCAGATGTCTAGTCTGTCTCATATGGCATAGATATTCCGCCACTTTAGGATGAGTGGCTATCATCACAGTAAAGCCTTTCCGCCTTGCATAAGTGTCAAACTTTAGCCATTTGTCTTCATATAGGCTACGAGTGGATCTGCGTAACGCTAGCTTTACTGCTTTGGCTGCCCTGGCGGAGTATCCTCTTTTCTTCAAGCATGTTTTGATACTATCCTATTAGGTCTGGGAACCATGCTCTCGCTGGCCAGTAAGGCACGGCCAAAGCGTCTGAGTCTGCTTGATCTTGAACAGTACTTTTGGCAGTAATATCGTGGGTGGAAAAGCGTAGCCGTTTAATCTTTCCCACGACATGCTCAGTGCATCTGTTGCCCAGGCTTGAGGATCTGGAACTGGTGAGACAAACAGGTCTATGCAAGGGGATGCTATCTCCCTATGTTCCGAAACACTTCTGGATGGAGCATCCATTCCGCAGGTCCGCCCGGAGAGCGGAAGGTCGCAGGTTCGATTCCCGACCGCGTCATACCAAAAGACGTTAAAATATGGTACTTGTTGGTCCCTGCCTGGCGCTCGACATTAATGGGTACAACAAGGACTGGTCGGCTTCGCTGCGGCATGGTATCTCAGTGGGCTATCACTATAAAACCAGCTTAAGTCTGGGCTACTACAAGCAGCCGCACATACGCATGCACACGCATGCACGTCGTCATATGAGCGAAATATTCTCAAGCACGACGTAAAACCCAATTTCACTTCACCTCACCTCCATTCCGTAGGTGACGGGAGCAGTGGTCTTGAGAGAGCGTCCGCCAGTACTTTCTTGGCTCCGGGTATGTGACACGCCTTTATTGAGATGTTTGCTTCCTAAGTTATCTGGAACAACTGGAAAGTGAGCTGCAATAGGCTTGGAGACCTTGTGGTTCCTTGCCGGTTTATGGAGAACGCTACTGTAGAGTTGTCCGTATGTATCATCAACATCTTGTTGTACAGCAAGCTCGACCATAGTTGTAAGGCGTTGATCACTGCTTTCATCTCTAGCAGATCGATGTGCAGTTTCTGTTCTATTTTGGACCACTTTCCCGAGGCCTCTTGATCGTTGAGATGCGCACCCCATCCTTGCATCGAGGCATCTGCGGAAAGATGCGTGTCGAAGGCCGGCTCTTGTAAATAGGTCCCTTCGCAAACGTTCGACCTGTGTGTCCACCACGGTAGATATCTCCTGAGGTTTCCCAGCAGCAAGATAGGGTCGACGCTGTCTAAATGTTTTATCAGGAACCGTTGCAGCGGTCTTAGTTGTAACCTTCCTGTGCGCGTCAAGTCCTGTGCCGAGGTTAACAGACCGAGTAGCACTTGCCATGTTCGTAGTGTTAACGGAGAGATGACTGCTTTGTTGAATCATGGCTTATATTTTGACCCAATGATCTTCTGGGATCACAATTCAATCCTGTATTGTGATAATTCTTATTCCCAGCAATTGAAGATCTATATTGATTCTAACTCCAATTTCCATCAGGTTCACTAGCCATCCTAGTTGCCTGAGCAACTTAATTGAGAGGTTCATCTGCTCTCTGAGTTGATTGGCACTTTGAAGAACCTATATGCCGTCCTCCGGCTAACCGGCACTGCTTAGATCTCGATGTTGTAAATAGGTGCCGATAGGCTTGGTTATTCGTATGAATAATCATAGAGCCTACGATATTCCAAACGATAGGACGTTCCATTGGAAGTGCTAACATCTGATTGCAGTGATGATACATCATTTTCCCCCTTATATACGCAGGCGATCTGCGTGACATCGAAGCGTTGTCTATTTATAGCAACTATCGGCGACTTCTATCAACGACAACTTCCAAAATAAACATCGTTTATCCTGCTGTCAAGGCTGGACATCTATTTGATTTCCATGATGATAACAGGTCGTAGTTGTATACTGTTTCCAAGGCTGCCGATGAAGTATTCCCCGTACCACGGGTTTGTTTACAATGCGAAACCATGCTGGAGCCTGCTCTGTCAGTGGGAGGCGTTGTCTGACGTGGAACAATCAGCTTCAAGCATGGCGTCACCGGTGTTGTAGCCAGTTGGCCTCCATAAAATCTGTGAGTGAAAGCGCGTGTAATCCTACGCCGCTCATATAAGCCTCCTGACTAAGTGTTGCTTTTAGTGTAAATCTTGTTAAGTGATATGAATCACTTATTCCGAGCATGACGAAAGAGGCTGTCAGGCCGTATGTCTGTATAGATCTAGTTGATAGGATATAATTCCTAATCCCCACGCTGAGTGACGAGTGTTAATACGATCATCTGTACGTCCGTTCAAGAAACTTGAAGGCGTTGTTAACCTTAAACCCTTTCCAAAGGTCGTCTTAAGATTCAGCAGTACTTGATATATCGCTTCATAAGTGATATCATATTGGAGTCGAAGTCATCAGTGTATATGCAGTTCGTCTCTGTTGGGTTTGGGTAAGTGAGTGAACGACAATATCCGCTGGCCATCTGCTACCCGGTATAAGACCTCAGCATCCGTTTCCATCATTGCTTCGTTTTATTCAGCCAAATTGTAATAGAGACGACGTCAACATCCTGCCTGTTGATGTAAGGATTTGTTAACCCTAGGGTTTGCGAACCCTGTAGATGTCTACGTTGTTGTTATCTGCTTGTAGATTTGAGAGTTCTCGAACCTTGTAGATGTCTGTAGCTTTCTCAAAGATGTGCGTTAGCAATCCACGTTGTAACTTATGAGTCTGGGAAGACGAGGTCCGTTTGCAAGTTCGAAGTCTCCTGATTATTAGAGCTAGATCTCACAGTTCATTCATCTGCGAACCTGTTCCCTTCTCGAACCTTCATCGTCGTTTCGCGAACCTCTATCTGAAGATTCCTCCCTATGGGAACGTCTATCTTGAGAGTGTTCTGTCTGCGAACCTCTATCTGTGGATACATCGCTTTGAGAACCTTGTGAAGTGCGCTATCTCTTCGCGAATGTTTCGCGAACTTCTGGTCTGTGCAAAATATGAGATCTCAATTCTAGAGAGGCTAGGTGTAGGAGCAGTTCTCCAACGCTGAGGGTTCGCAGTGGAAGCCGCCGGTGCTGAAGGTGAGATGGCTGACTTTGTGTGCTTTGCTAGGTGCCCCTGTGTGGATTTAGATGGGTTGACTTGACTTCCCTATTGCTGTATAGTGAGTGTGATGTCAGCCATGTTGTAGCTTCCATGCGCTCATCAGCGACAAGTGTCCTTCTCAAGTTTTGAAGTGTTTTCCTTTGCAATAAGCCCTCGCACCAAGACGTAAGTTGATTTACAGTGTTATAGGATTCATTCCTCGTATTCTTACGATAATTATTCCATGGTATCTTCAGTGTATTTTATGCATTTAGAAGAAACATGCATCTCCGTAATTTGTGAGGCTCTATATAGGTAGGGTAATGCTACGCAGTAATAAAAACGTACATGTCTGAAACAACTTAGAACTGTTCATTTTGATAGGCTCTATACAAGTGGACTTAACATTGGTATTTATATATTTTATAGGAATTTATCGTTGTTTATGAAACAACTTAGAACTGTCATGGCATTTTGATATCACGTCAAAAATGTTTTAATTCAACCAGTAAATAAAGGCTCAATGTGTGGTATTGGTGTTTTGTGCACAATTTAGTATAATTTAGCTATAGGTGTGATTACACTCATTCAATGTACACGAATATCACATATTTATAGTTCCTTTGTTATTTTAGCAGCTTTTACCACGACCACACATGATCGACCTCTTCACCCATGCATAGAGTTCTCATGATCGTACTTTTGGTACAAATAAAGGCAATCAATTGGTTAAACTAGCTGTTGAAGATTAAAATTCGATTTCTTTATAGTTGTAGAGAACATGTCTACCATCGATAAGTTGCTATCGGGAAGTTGAAATCATTCCTTTTGTCATACAAACGTGTGTAGAGATTTTTTTGGTAACATTGCATCTTTATGCATATATTGAAATAAGGAACACACGAGGAGGTCTCACTTGTCTCCTTTATAAAGGCCAATCAGTGGACAGAAACTGGTTATGTGATGGTTATTGAACATACTGGATCGTCGATGTACTTGTAGCTTAAGTTACGTTTCTTGGCTAGAGTACCATGTTTCAATTTTGCGAACCAGCAGTTCACAAGCATAAAGAAACAAAGAGGGAAATACAATTGGTGCCTACGTCTTCTCTAAATGTTTACCCCCAAATGTTACAAATATGTTGTCAATGAGGAACACCACAATTTCACAGATTGCTTTCTCAGTAAACTTTATGTGTTTAAAAATATACGCATGTTTTAATAGGTTTGTAAATGTGGCCCGAGGTACGAGGACGTGAAGATGAAACCGGTAAACCAGTGTAGCTACAGCGCAAAACGCAAAACAAGGACCGGGTCCTCAGCCAGCAGCTACTACTGATATTCTCTTAAGAACAGCTTATGTTTCTCTTGCTATGGAGCTGGCATTAGGTATCTCACTCTATTTCAGTAAGCAGTAATTGTGAAAGGACGTATCATTTGCACAAACTCATTGACCGACTGACTGACTGAGTTTGGTTTTACGCCGCTTTTAGCAATATTCCAGCAACATCACAGCGGGGGACACCAGAAATGGGCTTCACACATACTCTTTGAGGTTTGAAAGGAAAACAAATAGGGAAAGTAACTTTTGTAAGGATCCACCTATGTTGAGTTCAGGTCACTTTCTTACATTGATATATGACTATCGAAAAATGAGCTCTAGCTCTTACATCATTATTTTTGAAAAAAAGACTTGATTACGAATTTTTGTCATTAACATACACAAACAACGATAGAAAGTGTAACCAAAGTAAAAATTGCAAGGACTGACCTGTGACATCATTCTCCTGTTTGTGTCCTGTCCTTTTTGAGTGAAATGTCCTGCCAATAAATAAGAAATATAACTATTTGAAATTGCAAGTTTCATGATGGTTTCGCGATAAAAAGGAAAAGCTGTCTGCTGATACACAATCGTTTTCAAAATCTGATATTCAACAGACAAAAGAAATAAGAGTTAATTGCACGAATCTTAATGTGGCATAAGCATATGTTATGAATCACTATCAAGTAAGTAATGACACAAGTCAGTTGATCAGCTTAAAAACAAGGGAACATACGGGAAAAGTAGAAATGGGTAACTGCATTTATAATCCATTTGTGGCTGATGCATAATTGATTTCAAATATTCACCATAAAACTATTTGAATGTTGTAACCGTGAAAGACACAATGATGAAATATCTTAGGGAATAAGAGTGATATGAAATGTTCATCCTCGATTGTACAAAAGGCTGTAGCTGTATATAATTTTCAACAAAAACGAATGAATATTTTGGGCAATTGTCACACAGAATAACGAATCTATGAAAATGTATGCACAGATCTCATTATCAAACAGATGAGGCGTCTCACTGGTGTCCACTTTCCAGTTTAGGTGGGTACACCACTGAAACGGAGTTGGCAGTTTGATGGTTATAGAATGACAGATGATCCAACTTTCTTATATAAGTTAATGTCTTGGCAAATATTAGCTGCTTTCCTTGATATCCGCACAGAAATTCGGAATTTATATCTATCTAACAGATCAGAAACATGGGAGTACAATTAGTTCCCAAGTTCCCTATTTCTTGCCAAGATATCTTACCCGAAGTTTCCATTCGTGTTAAGAAACTTTACACATTGTTTTCTCAATAAACCTCAGGTTGCATGGGCCAACACAAAAAGTGACAGTTAGGTCAGGATGAATGCCGTTTTTCAATTTCCAAAATCTGAGTTTCCTCCGAAATGTGTAAAAGTGATTTCTCGTGTTATAGGCAGTAGTCATGAAACAAGTATTTTGGAAACGACATTTGAACCAAGGGAACTCTGAATGAAGTCTAATATGTGGTATGTACCTTCTCTCTTTTATGATATAACCTCAGCCATTTAAAAGGGGCATTGGAAGCTAATACAGCATAGTTAAGAATGGACGTTACAAGCTCTAACACATTATCACACAGGAGTGAGCCTTGATGATGAAATGTGCCAGGTATGAAGTTTCAAACATACTTACAGGGCCAACGCGTTTTGCTTGGACCTCTGCGAAAAGCAAGACACATATTGTGATAATGAAACGTGAGATATAACACTGACACTTTTAACAGCATACAGAACTCATACAAAGATGGGTTATAGCATATTACCTAGACTCCAGTAATCAGTTGTATTAACCGAGTCTGTTTTCGCTCTTTATATCATAAGAATAATATTTTATATACACCCTTTTGGAATGATATCGAATGCACTACATATCAAACATGATAAACACTTCATGTTTCATTTGAGGCGGTGGGATAGCCTAGTGCTTAAAGTGTTCACTCGTCACGCCAAAGACAGGGGTTCGATTCCCCACATGGGCACAAATTGTGAAGCCAATTTCTGGTGTCCCCGCCGTGATATTCCTGGAAAATTGCTAAAGGCGGCGTAAAACCAAACTCACTAATTCACTAATTTTTCTGATAATCGTGACAGCATATTTCATCGTGGAACTGTGTCAGGTTTTGCTGCTCTAGCAACTGTCATTCAAACAATGGCTGTACATGTAAGCAAGCAGTAACCAAAGCAGGGACACTTAATTTGGAATCAGAGGGAGACTCAGTACCTTGTATTGGACGTTGTTGGGATGGTGTAGGTTCACTGACAGTACCTGTGCTCTGAAAAGACATAAAAAGGGATTAAACTGTTTATCAATTTCTAAAATCTTTGACACATCGCAAGGTGTTTCCTCCAAAGTGTAGAAAAGTGATTTCTCGTGTTATAGGCAGTAGTCATGAAACAAGTATTTTGGAAAGGAGATTTGAACCAAGGAAACTCTGAATGAAGTCTTATATTTGGCATGTACCTTCTCTCTTTTATGGTATAACCTCAGCCATTTAAAAGGGGCATTGGAAGCTAACACATCATAGATAAGAATGGACGTTACAAGCTCTACATATCATAACATGCTTGACGATGAAGTATTTCAGGTATGTAGTTTCAAAGACACTTACAGGATCATTGTCTGTAGAATGAACCTCTGCTAAAAGCAAGACACATAATGTGGTAAGGAAACATGAAATATCATAACTTTAACACTTTTAATAATCACATTGTTGTCGAATGAAAAGAAAGTCTAAACATCAGTGTGACAATATCAGAAAAATATTCGCTCATTCATCAATGAAAGTTTACAGAAGACTGAAGTCATACAATGATGGGTCATAGCATATTACCTGAACTCAGTAATTAGTTGTATTCACTGATTCTGTTTTCGTTCTTTATATCATAAGGATAATATTTTATGTACACCCCTTTGGAATGATATCGAATGCACTACATATCAAACATGATAAACGCTTTATATCTCATATGTCTGATAATCGTGACAGCATATTTCATCGTGGAACTATGTAAGAATTCACTGCTCTGGCAACTGCCATTCAAACAATGGCTGTACATGTAAGCCAGCAGTAACCAAAGCAGGGACACTTCATTTGGAATCAGAGGGAGACTCAGTACCTTGTATTGGAGTTAGTTGGGATGGTGTAGGTTCACTGACAGTACTTGTGCCCTGGAAAGACATAAAAAGGGATTACACTGTTTATCAATTTCTAAAAGCTTTGACACATCGCAAGGTGTTTCCTCCAAAGTGTATAAAAGTGATTTCTCGTGTTATAGGCAGTTGTCATGAAACAAGTATTTTGGAAACGAGATTTGAACCAAGGAAACTCTGAATGAAGACTTATGTTTGGCATGTACCTTGTCTTTTTTATTATATAACCTCAGCCATTTAAAATGAGCATCGGAAGCTAATACAGCGTTGTTAACAATGGACGTTACAAGCTCTACATATCATAACACAAGAGTGAACATTGACGATGAAATGTGCCAGGTATGTAGTTTCAAAGACACTTACAGGATCATTGTCTTTCGAAGGAACCGCTGCAAAAAGCAAGACACATAATGTGGTAAGGAAACATGAAATATCATAACTTTAACACTTTTAATAATCACATTGTTGTCAAATGAAAAGAAAGTCTAAACAACAGTGTGACAATATAAGAATAAAGTATTCACTCATGCATTAATTAAAGTTTACAGAAGACTGAAGTCATACAATGATGGGTCATAGCATATTACCTGAACTCAGTAATTAGTTGTATTCACTGATTCTGTTTTCGTTCTTTATATCATAAGGATAATATTTGATGTACACCCCTTTGGAACGATATCGAATGCACTACATATCAAACATGATAAACACTTCATATCTCATATGTCTGATAATCGTGACAGCATATTTCATCGTGGAACTATCATGTAAGAATTCACTGCTCTGGCAACTGCCATTCAAACAATGGCTGTACATGTAAGCCAGCAGTAACCAAAGCAGGGACACTTTATTTGGAATCAGAGGGACACTCAGTACCTTGTATTGAACGTCGTTGGGATGGTGTAGGTTCACTGACAGTACCTGTGCTCTGAAAAGACATAAAAAGGGATTTAACTGTTGATCAATTTCTAAAATCTTTGACACATCGCAAGGTGTTTCCTCCAAAGTGTATAAAAGTGATTTCTCGTGTTATAGGCAGTAGTCATGAAACAAGTATTTTGGAAACGAGATTTGAACCAAGGAAACTCTGAATGAAGACTTATGTTTGGCATGTACCTTCTCTTTATATATATAACCTCAGCCATTTAAAAGGGTCATCGGAAGCTAATACAGCGTAGTTAACAATGGACGTTACAAGCTCTACATATCATAACATACTCGACGATGAAGTATTTTAGGTATGAAGTTTCAAACATACTTACAGGACTATTGTCTGTAGAAGGACCCTCTGCTGAAAGGAAGTCACATAATGTGGTAAGGAAACATGACATATCATAACTTTAACACTTTTAATAATCACATTGTTGTCGAAAGAAAAGAAAGTCTAAACAACAGTGTGACAATATAAGAAAAAATATTCACTCATTCATCAATGAAAGTTTACAGAAGACTGAAGTCATACAATGATGAATCATAGCATATTACCTGAACTCAGTAATTAGTTGTAGTAACTGAATCTGTTTTCGTTCTTTATATCATATTGATAATATTTGATGTACACCCCTTTGGAATGATATCGAATGCACTAAATATCAAACATGATAAACACTTCATGTCTCATATATCTGATAATCACAACAGCATATTTCATCGTGGAACTATGTAAGAATTCACTGCTCTGGCAACTGCCATTCAAACAATGGCTGTACATGTAAGCCAGCAGTAACCAAAGCAGGGACACTTCATTTGGAATCAGAGGGAGACTCAGTACCTTGTATTGGAGGTGGTTGGGATGGTGTAGGTTCACTGACAGTACTTGTGCCCTTGAAAGACATAAAAAGGAATTAAACTGTTTATCAATTTCTAAAATCTTTGACACATCACAAGGTGTTTCCTCCAAAGTGTATAAAAGTGATTTCTCGTGTTTTAGGCAGTAATCATGAAACAGGTATTTTGGAAAGGAGATTTGAACCAAGGAAACTCTGAATGAAGTCTTATATTTGGCATGTACCTTCTCTCTTTTATGATATAACCTCAGCCATTTACAAGGGGCATCGGAAGCGAATACAGCGTTGTTAACAATGGACGTTACAAGCTCTACATATCATAACACAAGAGTGAACATTGACGATGAAATGTGCCAGGTATGTAGTTTCAAACACACTTACAGCATCATTGTCTGTAGAAGGAACCGCTGCAAAAAGCAAGACACATAATGTGGTAAGGAAACATGAAATATCATAACTTTAACACTTTTAATAATCACATTGTTGTCAAATGAAAAGAAAGTCTAAACAACAGTGTGACAATATAAGAATAAAGTATTCACTCATTCATCAATGAAAATTTACAGAAGACTGAAGTCATACAATGATGGGTCATAGCATATTACCTGAACTCAGTAATTAGTTGTATTCACTGATTCTTGTTTTCGTTCTTTATATCATAAGGATAATATTTGATGTATGTACTCTTTGGAACGATATCGAATGCACTACATATCAAACATGATAAACACTTCATATCTCATATGTCTGATAATCGTGACAGCATATTTTCATCGTGGAACTATCATGTAAGAATTCACTGCTCTGGCAACTGCCATTCAAACAATGGCTGTACATGTAAGCCAGCAGTAACCAAAGCATGGCCACTTTATTTGGAATCAGAGGGACACTCAGTACCTTGTATTGAACGTCGTTGGGATGGTGTAGGTTCACTGACAGTACCTGTGCTCTGAAAAGACATAAAAAGGGATTTAACTGTTGATCAATTTCTAAAATCTTTGACACATCGCAAGGTGTTTCCTCCAAAGTGTATAAAAGTGATTTCTCGTGTTATAGGCAGTAGTCATGAAACAAGTATTTTGGAAACGAGATTTGAACCAAGGAAACTCTGAATGAAGACTTATGTTTGGCATGTACCTTCTCTCTTTTATTATATAACCTCAGCCATTTAAAAGGGTCATCGGAAGCTAATACAGCGTAGTTAACAATGGACGTTACAAGCTCTACATATCATAACATACTTGACGATGAAGTATTTTAGGTATGAAGTTTCAAACATACTTACAGGACTATTGTCTGTAGAAGGACCCTCTGCTGAAAAGGAAGTCACATAATGTGGTAAGGAAACATGACATATCATAACTTTAACACTTTTAATAATCACATTGTTGTCGAATGAAAAGAAAGTCTAAACAACAGTGTGACAATATAAGAAAAAATATTCACTCATTCATCAATGAAAGTTTACAGAAGACTGAAGTCATACAATGATGAATCATAGCATATTACCTGAACTCAGTAATTAGTTGTAGTAACTGAATCTGTTTTCGTTCTTTATATCATATTGATAATATTTGATGTACACCCCTTTGGAATGATATCGAATGCACTAAATATCAAACATGATAAACACTTCATGTCTCATATATCTGATAATCACAACAGCATATTTCATCGTGGAAACTATGTAAGAATTCACTGCTCTGGCAACTGCCATTCAAACAATGGCTGTACATGTAAGCCAGCAGCAACCAAAGCAGGGACACTTCATTTGGAATCAGAGGGAGACTCAGTACCTTGTATTGAGGTGGTTGGGATGGTGTAGGTTCACTGACAGTACTTTGTGCCCTTGAAAGACATAAAAAGGAATTAAACTGTTTATCAATTTCTAAAATCTTTGACACATCACAAGGTGTTTCCTCCAAAGTGTATAAAAGTGATTTCTCGTGTTTTAGGCAGTAATCATGAAACAGGTATTTTGGAAAGGAGATTTGAACCAAGGAAACTCTGAATGAAGTCTTATATTTGGCATGTACCTTCTCTTTATGATATAACCTCAGCCATTTACAAGGGGCATCGGAAGCGAATACAGCGTTGTTAACAATGGACGTTACAAGCTCTACATATCATAACACAAGAGTGAACATTGACGATGAAATGTGCCAGGTATGTAGTTTCAAACACACTTACAGCATCATTGTCTGTAGAAGGAACCGCTGCAAAAAGCAAGACACATAATGTGGTAAGGAAACATGAAATATCATAACTTTAACACTTTTAATAATCACATTGTTGTCAAATGAAAAGAAAGTCTAAACAACAGTGTGACAATATAAGAATAAAGTATTCACTCATTCATCAATGAAAATTTACAGAAGACTGAAGTCATACAATGATGGGTCATAGCATATTACCTGAACTCAGTAATTAGTTGTATTCACTGATTCTGTTTTCGTTCTTTATATCATAAGGATAATATTTGATGTACACCCCTTTGGAATGATATCGAATGCACTACATATCAAACATGATAAACACTTCATATCTCATATGTCTGATAATCGTGACAGCATATTTCATCGTGGAACTACATGTAAGAATTCACTGCTCTGGCAACTGCCATTCAAACAATGGCTGTACATGTAAGCCAGCAGTAACCAAAGCAGGGACACTTTATTTGGAATCAGAGGGACACTCAGTACCTTGTATTGAACGTCGTTGGGATGGTGTAGGTTCACTGACAGTACCTGTGCCCTTGAAAGACATAAAAAGGGATTTAACTGTTTATCAATTTCTAAAATCTTTGACACATCGCAAGGTGTTTCCTCCAAAGTGTATAAAAGTGATTTCTCGTGTTATAGGCAGTAGTCATGAAACAAGTATTTTGGAAACGAGATTTGAACCAAGGAAACTCTGAATGAAGACTTATGTTTGGCATGTACCTTGTCTCTTTTATTATATAACCTCAGCCATTTAAAAGGGTCATCGGAAGCTAATACAGCGTAGTTTACAATGGACGTTACAAGCTCTACATATCATAACATACTTGACGATGAAGTATTTTAGGTATGAAGTTTCAAACATACTTACAGGACTATTGTCTGTAGAAGGACCCTCTGCTGAAAGGAAGTCACATAATGTGGTAAGGAAACATGACATATCATAACTTTAACACTTTTAATAATCACATTGTTGTCGAATGAAAAGAAAGTCTAAACAACAGTGTGACAATATAAGAAAAAATATTCACTCATTCATCAATGAAAGTTTACAGAAGACTGAAGTCATACAATGATGAATCATAGCATATTACCTGAACTCAGTAATTAGTTGTAGTAACTGAATCTGTTTTCGTTCTTTATATCATAAGGATAATATTTGATGTACACCCCTTTGGAATGATATCGAATGCACTAAATATCAAACATGATAAACACTTCATGTCTCATATATCTCATAATCACGACAGCATATTTCATCGTGGAACTATGTAAGAATTCACTGCTCTGGCAACTGCCATTCAAACAATGGCTGTACATGTAAGCCAGCAGTAACCAAAGTAGGGACACTTCATTTGGAATCAGAGGGAGACTCAGTACCTTGTATTGGAGGTGGTTGGGATGGTGTAGGTTCACTGACAGTACTTGTGCCCTTGAAAGACATAAAAAGGAATTAAACTGTTTATCAATTTCTAAAATCTTTGACACATCACAAGGTGTTTCCTCCAAAGTGTATAAAAGTGATTTCTCGTGTTTTAGGCAGTAATCATGAAACAGGTATTTTGGAAAGGAGATTTGAACCAAGGAAACTCTGAATGAAGTCTTTATATTTGGCATGTACCTTCTCTCTTTTTATGATATAACCTCAGCCATTTACAAGGGCATCGGAAGCGAATACAGCGTTGTTAACAATGGACGTTACAAGCTCTACATATCATAACACAAGAGTGAACATTGACGATGAAATGTGCCAGGTATGTAGTTTCAAACACACTTTACAGCATCATTGTCTGTAGAAGGAACCGCTGCAAAAAGCAAGACACATAATGTGGTAAGGAAACATGAAATATCATAACTTTAACACTTTTAATAATCACATTGTTGTCGAATGAAAAGAAAGTCTAAACAACAGTGTGACAATATAAGAATAAAGTATTCACTCATTCATCAATGAAAATTTACAGAAGACTGAAGTCATACAATGATGGGTCATAGCATATTACCTGAACTCAGTAATTAGTTGTATTCACTGATTCTGTTTTCGTTCTTTATATCATAAGGATAATATTTGATGTACACCCCTTTGGAATGATATCGAATGCACTACATATCAAACATGATAAACACTTCATATCTCATATGTCTGATAATCGTGACAGCATATTTCATCGTGGAACTATCATGTAAGAATTCACTGCTCTGGCAACTGCCATTCAAACAATGGCTGTACATGTAAGCCAGCAGTAACCAAAGCAGTGGCCACTTTATTTGGAATCAGAGGGACACTCAGTACCTTGTATTGAACGTCGTTGGGATGGTGTAGGTTCACTGACAGTACCTGTGCTCTGAAAAGACATAAAAAGGGATTAAACTGTTTATCAATTTCTAAAATCTTTGACACATTGCAAGGTGTTTCCTCCAAAGTGTATAAAAGTGATTTCTCGTGTTATAGGCAGTAGTCATGAAACAAGTATTTTGGAAACGAGATTTGAACCAAAGAAACTCTGAATGAAGACTTATGTTTGGCATGTACCTTGTCCCTTTTATTATATAACCTCAGCCATTTAAAAGGGTCATCGGAAGCTAATACAGCGTAGTTAACAATGGACGTTACAAGCTCTACATATCATAACATACTTGACGATGAAGTATTTCAGGTATGAAGTTTCAAACATACTTACAGGACTATTGTCTGTAGAAGGACCCTCTGCTGAAAGGAAGACACATAATGTGGTAAGGAAACATGAAATATCATAACTTTAACACTTTTAATAATCACATTGTTGTCGAATGAAAAGAAAGTCTAAACAACAGTGTGACAATATAAGAAAAAATATTCACTCATTCATCAATGAAAGTTTACAGAAGACTGAAGTCATACAATGATGAATCATAGCATATTACCTGAACTCAGTAATTAGTTGTAGTAACTGAATCTGTTTTCGTTCTTTATATCATAAGGATAATATTTGATGTACACCCTTTGGAATGATATCAGATGCACTAAATATCAAACATGATAAACACTTCATGTCTCATATG
>NW_025766276.1:0-51812 GCF_003918875.1 Haliotis rubra
AGACCCGGGTTCGAATCCCACATGGGTAAAATGCGTGAAGCCCATTTCTGATGTCCCCGCCATGGTGTTGTTGGAGTATTGCTAAAAGTGGCGTAAAACTAAATTCATTCGCTTATGTGATCACAGCCTTGCGCCGTCGTCTCATGCTCCTATGTGTCTGGATGATTGCCTCGGGAAGACTGTTCCACTCGTCAGTAAGATCATTGCCGATTTAGATTGGTAAGGACAGGGACATTCGTGACCAACTCGTGTTATTCGGAACAAGCCGAATAGCGTCTTCTTGGAGGTTACGGAAGGGGCGAGTGGGACAGGGAGTCGAGAAAGGGTGATCAGTATAGAGGGTGGAGGTGTAGAGACCAGACTCTAAGTGGGCAGCGCCGACCGTAGGCTTTTGTTTCACCCCAAAGCAAATATTTTGATAAGTGGTATACTATGCTGCTAATGGTGTGTGAAGAAAACAACTTCAAGTACACGCAAAAGAAGCTGAGTGAGTGAGTTTAGTTTTACGCCGCTTTTAGCAATATCACGGCGGGAGACACCAGAAATTGGCTTCACACACTGTATTCATGTGGGGAATCGAACCCGGGTCTTTGGCGTGACGAGCGAATGCTATAACCACTAGGCTACCCCGCCGCCCCAGAAGAAGCTGAGAGAACACCTTGGAAATATTGTTTGGTGGTGTGTGACCTGTGTCTTGGGCCCAGGTCACAAATCAGTTGAAGTTGACCAACGCTGGTCACGAACAGTCCATGGATGGGTGACCGTGTTCGGCAGCGAGCCCTGAGTCTCTGTCCACCCACAAAGAAGCACACACGACACATGTGGTCTCACCTTAAGCTGGTCAGTTTGTTCAAAATTACCTCTCTCCACCCAGCAGTAAACGGGTAACAGAAGGATAAGTCACATGAGTGTTAACCTTCTAGGGCTTCACAGGCAGCTTGGATTAACAGGGGTAATAATGTCTAAAGCGCTTTGAGTATGCACAAGTGCGCGGATACAAGCGCATTATACATGTCCATTATTACACGATATAATAATCTTTGCCAACGTGAATGACGGAAAAAATTTATAACACTCAACACTACGGTATATCCACCCTGTTCTCTCTCGGTGTACGTTTACAGTCTACAGAAACAAGCACACAAGTTCAGACACCTGCAAACATGGGCGGATACAGCTTTTTGAGAAGAGGGGTGGGGTACGGGAGATTGATGATCAGTGATGGACGCACTAAAGCATTCACACGTGAAGTTCATACTGAACGCATGGAGAAAGTATCACAACGCCCTATATTCTTCATAGAATCCATATGTTACCATTAACAATAGCAAATGAACGTATTCAACGTATTACCTGGATAATTGTATCCCAAGGAATATTTTAATGACACATTTATGCGCAAAACAAGAACCAAAACTGTAGCGTAGTCAAAGACACAAACATTGACTCATGAAAATTGACTCATGTTGTAGTGATCATTACTATGGTGGTATGACGTTAATAAGCGCGGTGGTTTTCAAGATTCTGGTGTACAAATCTCAACAATCTGTATCTGCATCACGTCAGTGCCTGTAACCGTGCACAAGGTTAATATCTGGTGTAACCTCAACCAATTACAATAACCTGTCAGCCCTTCTCACTCATTGGTTATACCACGCGTTGAAAAGGACCTTGAGGTATTGTATTTCATTCTTCATGCAGGTCTGGTTCCAGTATAGCAGTGTTTCATGTTAGGGATCGATGTGATATTGAGGATTGTGATTGGTTGACTGATTGACGGCGAGATTGTGCCTCGTGGTTGTTTGTAGTCTTCCATTGCGTGTTGAGAGATCATTCGAAGTGGAGGAAAAGAGTGGCCACGAGGTTAGTGTATGTATTTATTGTAAAAACATATATATTTATTATTATATAGAACAGATATGGTTAGGTATTTCAACTAAAATCCTAGCGGAAAACGTGTATCTAACTGGTATTGTAGTTAGTATCTGGCAGGTTTAATGCTAGTGCCGCTTTCAGCAATATTCCAGCAATATCACGGCGCGGGACAGCAGAAATGGGCTTCACACATTGTACCCATGTGGGGAATCGAACCCGGGTCTTCGAATTCGGCGTGACGAGAGGGCGCTTTAACCACTGGGCATCCCCACCGCCTCAACAGTTTTAAACATGTCACCATGTGGAGCAACATGTAATATGGTTTGAAACAAAATAGAAATATGCCCGGATTGCTTATTCTAATTGATTTTGAAAAGGCTTTTGACACGGTTTCAAGACATTTCATCAATTCAGTCCTTAACAAATTTGGTTTCGGTCCACAAATAATACGCTGGATTAATCTACTAACATGTCAGACAACTTTTGCGTGATACAAAAATGACCACTATATATCTGACTTCTTTTAAAATGAAAGGGGTTGTAGACGGGGAAATCCCTTATTACCATATTTATTCCTCTTTGTAGCTGAAATCTTGGGATGTATGATAAGAAATAATAATAAAATTAAAGGCATTGTTAGTGATGATAAAGAATTCAGGTTAGGCCAATATGCTGATGATACCGAACTATTTCTTGATGGTATAGATGACAGACTTTATGCAGTTATTGAAACAATCAATACTTTTATAAGATGTCAGGTCTGAAAGTATATATAGATAAGACTAAAGCTATCTGGATTGGCTCAAAGGCAGGTAGTGAAGAAAAATTATGTAAAAGTTTGAAAATTGAATGGTATAATGGAGAATTTGAAGTTCTGGGAATCAAATTTACCCCAAACCTTACTGATCTATGGGTGATTAATACGAAAAAAGACTGGAAGAAATAAACAGATCATTAGCAGTATGGAGAAAAAGACATTTGACATTGTTAGGAAAAATCACTATGATAAAACATTAGCCCTTTCAAAATTAGTACCAATCCTCCAGATGACTTTATTAAATCCCTTGAAAAGATATTTTTTCAAATTCATTCGGAATGATAAAAATGATAAAATAAAAAGATTCATAATGAAAAGATTTAATACTGAAGAGGGAATGGGTATGGTTGCTATAAAACATTTATTGAAGCTCTAAATGTAATCACTCTTAGACTCTACTGTAAAAATCATCCAACAATAATCCTTGTAATATACCTTATAATGATATCTTCAAGTATGGAGCATATATTGACATTGACAAAATACTCAACATTTAAAACCCTTATTGGAAAGATGTTTCAAAAGCATGGAACAATTCTTGCAAAACGTTCAATGCTGATTCTTACAATACTGATGAGATTCTTGCAGAACCATTATTGCCTTGTTATTATACACTTGGCGGATAAGGATTTATTGACAGTAAAATATTTATATGTGATGAACATGGATTTATGCCTTTTGATAAGTTAAAGAATAAAGTACTTAGACTATAACTATCTACTTCACATCTTACCTGATATTTGGAAAAATGTTATCAAAAGGACAAAAAATCATTCCTTCCTACAATTTATACATCAATGTTTACCCAAGAAATATGTTAAAGTTCTCCAAAGGTTCAAGAATATTTTATGACAAGCTGATTTCTAAAATGATAAACTTGAAATTTGCACTAAATGGGAATTATATTCAGTTATTGTGAATTTGATTGGTACAAAATGTTTAACTTTTATAGATATGGATTGAAAGGCGTTAAACTTCTTGATTTTCAATACAATTTTTGCAAGGAGTTATTTATACTAAAGAAAGAATTATCGAAAATGAACCTGATTGACAATGATTTGTGTAGTTTTTGCAATGATGTTTCTGAGAGCATTTGTCATGTTTATTGGGAGTGCTGTGAAAGCATGAAATTCTGGAATGATCTGGAACTCTGGATTAATAAACTGGATTAATAAAATAAACATTACAAAATATTTGATACATTGGTTTGGTACATTGCATAATGATCTATTACTAAATCAAATCATTATCTCTGCCAAAAACATATCAATTTATGTAATATGAAAACATCAATTCCAAAATTCATTAATTATAAAAAGGTATTAAAAGATATATTTTCTGTAGAAATATTTATTTCAAAGAGAAACAATGAAACTGAAAAATTCAATCTTAAATGGAATTCACTCATCCAAATATTCAGCAACAAATTATTATTACATCTCTACAGCAATGTATTTCCACATTTTCTGTGTCTGTTGCTACCGTATACCTTCGTTGTTGAATTTGTAACCATGGCAACAAACATTCAGGCACATGTACAAGGTTGCCGTCTACCGGAGAACGACGGTGTTGTGCGCTGTATTATAGACGGGTGGAATAACGATAAGAATTAGTAAAATTTATTCATTTTCGTCCAGAAAATGCACATAATATAAACTCTGTATCAATGAGTGAGTGAATTTAGTAATACGCTGCTCTTAGCAATATTCCAGTTATATGGCGGCGGTCTGTAAATAATCGAGTCTGGACCAGACAATCCAGTGATCAACAGCATGAGCATTGATCTACGCAATTGGGATACGATGACATGTGTGTCTACCAAGTCACCGAGCCTGACCACCCGATCCGTTAGTCACCTCTTACGACAAGCATGGGTGACTGAAGACCAAGTCTAACTCGGATCTTCACGGGTTTAATTTCTGTATCAATGTTTAAGTGACACAAGTGACAGTGTGTGTCGTGTCTGTATTTATTTCTTGTTAAAAGGAGTTAATTATCTCCCTAGTGGTTTGTACTGAATCAGCTATGATATACATGTAGTGTAATACATTTAATCTAATGCTATAGGGTTAGCGTCATTATCGTCATTTTGAGTAAACTGATCCACACCACCACAGCGAGTCGGTGATACATCATGATTTGTTGTATAGGATTTCTCTGGCTTTTTCTGCGACGTATTATATCCCCAAAATGATCCATGGGAATGCCATCTGGAATTTCGATTGAGTTGCTACCGCCTCTTGACGCAAGATTCACCAACTGCACATGCACGATGTCGACTAACATTGTCTTCCATGAGGACTGGCCTTGTGTTCAGAGGATGGTTATCGTGTTCACTAAGTCTATCAACAACTGATGATAAGACACTCACCATGATGGTGTGTAGCTCTCAACGTCTCGTTTGTGCACTTACCATAGAAGACCTCTATTAATAAACACATGACCCGTATTCGTCCGAGTCAACTAAATAATGACAATAAAAACGACATAATGTTTGAGTGACAACCACCTGTAGAGGCCTCTTCCTTCCATTCATCCAACTTCCAATGGTTTTACATATACGTAAATATGCAGGTCCAAATGATTGGACTGGACCTGAAAGTAGGGACCAAGCTTCTCATATTCGTGATGTCATGGGACGCTTCTTTGAAAAACAAAATTCTAGACAAGCCTCGAAATTAACCGGTGGGTCCCTTATTATGAGCAGTAGAATTTGGCGTTTTGTTTTGTCCACCGGATTGTTCATATACATTCAGAGGTCAGAGGTAAGGCGGTGTACGGCTCGCGTAGAATTTTAGTACCCACATGAATCATTTTCTGTCGACATACGACGGATCTTTCAGAGCTTACATCAATCATGTTCATATTCGCGTCCTCTTGTGAGGTAAGCAAACTTGAGTCACATCTTAAATTTGTTTTATTACAATGTTATAATGACATTTACGGTTACAAAAAACATGTTGTTTAAACTTCAAAGAGTGGAAGAACAGCATAATAGATACTCACGATGCATAGCCTGCTCGGGTTCGGCAATAGGTTGTGATAGGGTTTCCTCCAGTTGTCTTTGTGCTGTTATTTGCAGCGGATTTGACCTGTGATGAGAAAAGGTTTGTTCCAAGAGGCATTCAAGTAGCTAATCCACGAGGCACCCCCGTTTCTATGATGCAGGATTACATTACGTCATTTGTCACGGTACGTACAAGCAATCCGCTTTATATAATGTTTGCCTTCATTACTTCAACGACTATTGCTGTCATCACAGATGAACACGCGCGACATAAGCTATGAGGCAGAACGAAGGGTATAAAATCATGCTTTATAGATAACAACTTCTTGTTTATTGCACAGAGCGACGTTTCGTGTAGATGATTACACCGCTTTCAAAGCTAAATACAACCGATGATGATGATGATGATTGATGATGATGATTTGGGGATTTAACGTGCGCTTTCCGACATAAAGCGTATTTCGTACACGGGGAATACATCCAACTATATATGTTTTTATATATATATACAGACAGTGTGTTATAGACAAACATTGGACCAACATGACCAACATCCGATGCTTGTCTCCCCCCTCTCTCCCTCACACACACACACACACGCACACTCACACACTGCAGTCTGTTTACGACACAATCTAACTCAAACACGGGGGTCATGATCATAGAAGCATGTCCACGCAGAACGCTGGAAAAAGATTCATAACGTTTGTCTCTAAATAAAAAGTTACATAACAAACTAACGAGGGTAAAGTAACAGTTGAAGAACAGACCCAAGGGCGAGAGGCACGTCCAGCTTAGGATGTCAACATTTAGGGGTTGTATCAAAACTCTTCCGGACTGGAATAGGAGGAAATTCCTGATTCACTGTCTCTACTCTCAGATTGAACACATAACTGACTGACTGAGTTTGGTTTTACGCCGCTTTTAGCAATATTCCAGCGACATCACGGCGGGGAACACCAGAAATGGGCTTCACACATTGTACCCATGAACACATAAGATGACTCGTTGAATGGTGGCGTAATCTAAACAACATTTATCCAGTACTGATTCTCTATTTTATTTTTCAACTTTCTGTGCACAGTTTTGCCAGATTGCTGATGATATTTTACTTATGGTCTTGTGTACTTTGTTTCAACGTCCGAAAGTTTGAACGTGGTATTGTCGCGACCCACATCAGATTTTATGATACCCCAGACAAGTTCTATTGGATTGAGATCGCAATCTTAATGCGGCAAACGTAAAGTTTCCTGGCCATGAGCTTTGATATATTGATCTACCTTATAGATCGGTGTTGTTTTGTTCCGCTTTATAATGTCATACAAAACAGGTTTGATGGAAACAGGATATCTATTTCTAACCATGCTCCCACATCACTCTTCCGCTGTTGGCTGTTGCACCTTCTGTATCTCGATTCTGCACGCTATGGTACGGTGCGTTGTCCATAACAATGGAACCTTTCTGAGGAAGTGCTGGTACCAGCTGTTTTTTCACCTAATTTAAGATAACCACCCCATTCATTTCAGTGTTGTAGTCTCTCTGTTGTCTTTGGTGAGTGAGTGACTGAGTATAGTTTTACGCCGCACTCAGCAATATTCCAGCTATATTGCGGCGGTCTGTAAATAATCGAGTCTGGACCAGACAATCCTGTGATCAACATTATGTACATCGATCTGCGCAATTGGGAACCGATGACATTTGTCAACCAAGTCCAGCAAGTCTGACCACCGATCTCGTTAGTCGCCTCTTACGACAAGCATGGGTTACTGAAGGCCCATTTAACCCGGACCTTCACGGGTCCTGTTGTCTTTAGATTTCGCCTTGAACACGAGTGAACAATCAGGCAGAAACCCACACTTTACAACCTGCATGTAACTAAACGAGTCGCTCACCCTTTCAAATGGCTGGCCTGTTACATTTGCTGTGTACAGGAGGTATCTACCCATTGTGTGCTCGCAGTGTGTCTGGCGGTCACCAATGTTTCATCAAAAACACTGGTTCAAATCCTTCTTGGCGTTTTTGTCTGATAATGCGTAAGTATCTGTTGTGTAATCGCACGATGTCAGCTCTTTCTCATAGCACCCACCTCTTTTCCCCATTTACCTTATTGTAACGAAATCCAAATTTATGCAAAAGTTTCTGTAACTGATATTTGGATATAGTCCACGAATGTTCTGTCTCCGTATGATTTTTCAAAATGCGGTTTCTAATCACATTTCTTACTGTAGTCCGTTTGGCTCAAAAGCGGACCGATGAATTGCGATCTTACTCGAAAACTGATAAACATATAAAACTCAATGAAACGCCGATAATAAAAAAAAAACATCAGACCAACTCTGTGAGGTTTCTTGCCTAAAATATTTTATGTCCTAAAACTAAAAAGTTGTTTAACCAACTATCGTTAAAATATTTAACTAGTTCACTATTTGGTACGAGGGAGGAATGGGAGAAAGGGACAGCCAGGTGTGCGAGGAAAGATGGATACGGCACAGCTCAGGTAGATGAATCAATAGCTTTGTCGTCACTTATGCATGTGCTCCGAGTACACCTGGCTGTTCATTTCTTTGCACTCCTCCCTCGTAACAAATAGTGGACTGTGTCAAAATTGTGCAAAAACTCCTTACATTGTGATGGTGGTACATAGATAATCTCACCCAAGCCTAAGGATATGTATCACCATCACAATGAAAGGACAAAGTACCACTATCACAATGTAAGGACATGTACCCATTCATAATGTAAGGACATGTACCATCATCACAATGTAAAGACATGTACCACCAGCACAATATAAGGACATGTACCATCATCACAATGTAAGGACATGTACCATCATCACAATGTAAAGACATGTACCATCATCACAATGTAAGGACATGTATCCTCATCACAATGTAAGGACATGTACCACCATCACAATGTAAAGACATGTACCACCATCACAATGTAAGGACATGTACCACACCACAATGTAAGGACATGTACCATCATCACAATGTAAGGACATTTAGCATCATCACAATGTAAGGACATGTACCATCATCACAATGTAAAGACATGTACCATCATCACAATGTAAGGACATGTATCATCATCACAATGTAAGGACATGTACCATCATCACAATGTAAGGACATGTACCACACCACAATGTAAGGACATGTACCATCATCACAATGTAAGGACATGTACCATCATCACAATGTAAGGACATGTACCATCATCACAGTGTAAGGACATGTACCATCATCACAATGTAAAGACATGTACCATCATCACAATGTAAGGACATGTATCATCATCACAATGTAAGGACATGTACCATCATCACAATGTAAAGACATGTACCATCATCACAATGTAAGGACATGTACCATCATCATAATGTAAGGACATGTACCACCATCATAATGTAAGGACATACCACCACCATCACAATGTAAAGACATGTACCATCATCACAATGTAAGGACATGTATCATCATCATAATGTAAGGACATGTACCACCATCACAATGTAAAGACATGTACCATCATCACAATGTAAGGACATGTACCATCATCACAATGTAAGGACATGTATCATCATCACAATGTAAGGACACGTACCATCATCACAATGTAAGGACATTTACCATCATCATAATGTAAGGACATGTACCATCATCACAATGTAAGGACATGTACCATCATCACAATGTAAGGACATGTATCATCATCACAATGTAAGGACATGTACCATCATCACAATGTAAGGACATGTACCACCATCACAATGTAAGGACATGTATCATCATCACAATGTAAGGACATGTACCATCATCACAATGTAAAGACATGTACCATCATCACAATGTAAGGACATTTACCATCATCATAATGTAAGGACATGTACCACCATCACAATGTAAAGACATGTACCACCAGCACAATGTAAGGACTTGTACAACAATTAATGAAAGTGTAATGACGGGTCCTGGCTATTATTAAAGGATAATTATGTTTTCTACGATCAACATGTCACCGACATGAACTCTCAATCACGCTGTTAAAAAGCTAATCTATCATATCTCAACGCCGGCAGGCAGAATCAGTCAGATATAGAGACTAGCTCTTTCTCCTCAGTTCCTAAACACTACAGACTAATCTTTTATCGTATCTGTCACATATGGTCTGTCAGGTGGTCTGAAAGATAATGTCTGACCTAACGTACCGTATTTCCTCTAATAATCGCCCGGGTGCTTACTTTTTGAACGGAATTCCAGACCCGGAGCTTATTAGAGGCCCAGCGCTTTAGCGCTCACTCTGTAATAATTATCGTAACTGTTAGTGAGCTGCTTTACACCCGGCGCTTAATAGAGGAAATACGCTAACTGTTTAAACATAGACGCAGAAATCGGGGGTGTTGGATGTTGGAGAGGGGTGGTGAAGTAGGGTGGCATGTTTCCCCTTTCAATGGCTCTTCCGTTCGATCTTGGGATACAAAATGCAATTATCAGACTTTTCATACATGATCTTATGATATTATATCATATATCCTTGAATAAGCCTAGTATAGCGACGTTGGGAGTTTTCAATATTTGCTTGCTAAATATTTTAAATAATTATATTAACATTTGATAGTGAGCGCCTGTTTATGAATACTCTTTCTCTATTAATATATTTCAAACTTCGCCTCAACAAATTTGTCCGACTATTTTTTATTTATGTGTGTCTTGAATTCAACGTCACGGAAGTTTACAGCCGTTTTCAGTTCGCGCCATATCGGCTCATTCCACACTCGGATGTTGCAGATTACGAAATGGAACAGAGTGTTCCAAATGGCATCAGGTCCATGTTTACCTTCAAACTTCGTCATTGTCCAGTGATACGTTCGACCCTTTCCGTTCATTTCCGTAACTTTTCGGGCAAGGCTAGAATCTGATGAATTTACTCGAAGTGGACTATGAGTCAGTCGGTTATAAGTCGCCTAATTTGTCGATTGTTTCATTAACAAACCATACATAGTCACTTACATGCCTGTAGAAATATGCTCCATATATCTGAATAAAAACGACAAAATCCTTTTTAATTCAAGACAGTTCTGCTAAAAGTCATGTCGATTGTACGTTGGGGACGTGGCAGGCCATTCGTAACTACTCGTCCCTTTCCGTAACCTGAAGAAGACTCATTACCCCTCTCGTAGCCATGTCCGGGAAAATATTCCCCAGCCAATCAGAGTGCGCGTATGTAGAGAAAAATTGGGTCAAAATAGTTAGTTGAACTATTTTTCATTTCGGCTGGCATAATTTTTTTTTCCAAACACTTCTTATTGCATAGTCCTCCTGGGTTTCCTGAATTCTTATAACCAGGATATATTAACATTATGGCGGGGAAAGTATTTAAGCATGTTAATGATACCCTTCGAGGTAATTCCTTTGGCGTGGATGCCATGTCATTCGTCACCACTCGCCCTTTCCGTAACCTCCAAGAAAACTCGTCCCCTCTCGATGCTTGTTATGTGCGAAATTACGAATAACCAATCAGAACGCGTAAATGACTGCGGTGCTTTGATAAAAATAATCCTGACTACTTAAATCGTTTATGGCATTATGTCATTGTTTAAAAAATCATGCAAAATATATATCGTCACATTGAAAGAACAAAGAACTTAGCTAACAGGATTTTGCTGCCAGGGTATGAAGTTTTCGATAAGAATCATGCGATTGACGGTGAGAGATTCAAATACACGCACGTGCGTTTGTTGACATTACGGCTCTCATGTTTTCAACTGAGGGTATTTCTAACGATCTTGCGGGCTTGCTATGGAGATTGTACGTGCACTTCCAACAATTTTAGGAAATGTAATTATAACTCGCTGCGAGTTTCAAACAATAATATTAGACATATATCTGCATGTAACTAATGAACTTTAATCTTTAACATTGGGCATATATTTCACATCTTTGGACATATTTTAGTCTGACTCTATATTTTTGCTCATTCATATATTTTTTCAGCGAATTCATTCAAAATTCCACTTGGGGTATGACAGCAAGTTACACGAATGTTCAGTTTGAGAAATATTTTAAAGTCATTTTTGAGTTTCTGCTTTGGGATTTAATGTAGCTTTAATAAATGTTATTTACATATTTAATAAAACAAATCCATTTGTGATTATCAAACCCTATTTAGAAACATAATTGGAAATATACGGTCAACATCTGGTAATATTTACGTCAGAATGTCTCTAACCAATAAGTTTTTCTCCTTCTTTTAGTTGTATCAAAAGGTTTAATTCTTTAAAAACATAAACAGCAATACAATGTATGATTACTTCGGTGATATCAGAGACCATATGGTCTCTGGTGATGATAAAGCACCATTGAAATCAAAACAGGGATAGAGTTATCGTTCCTGTCTAAAGTAGTTCTGATGTTCATGCGCCAATATGAAATCCTTCAAGAGGGGGCACGAGTCGCTATTCGGCTTGTCACGGAATAACACACGAGTTGGTCACGGATGATGCCATGTTAGTTTTCAAGCAAACTAGAGTTACATGCCCTTCAAATTAGTTCGGCGACTAGACTATTTCTTTTCTCTCTGCGCTTTTGCCCCCAGACCGAGTCAAGTTCACTAAAATGGCTACGAGAGGGCTACGAGAGTCTTCTTACAGGTTACGGAAAAGGACCAGTAGGTACAGGGGTCATTGATTTTGTACATGATGACGTGCAGGGGGTCTCATACTTTTGTACATAAATATTAGGGAGGGTTCACGTTCTACATACTTCTCCATAAAATCAGCATGAAACTCTCCACCCCTACCATGTCATGTGCAAAAGCAGTGCCTCTACCCCCTTCCAATTATTTTTAGGTTTAATATCTTTATCTGCAAGATTCTGACCCCCAAGTACATGTGTAGAAAATTGACGACCTCCCCACCTAAAACATAATCAGCCCTCCATCTCTCCACCCCCATCCCCGGACATAAATTATTATTTCTCCAAGTGACGTCGAGTAGGCCTCATATTAATTTACCGTAGAAAAAGGCCTTCTTGAATATTCCATGTATACATAACTTTAAATTTAACCAAGTGAAAGAGCACAGTCCTGTCAGGTCGGATAATATATACACACATCGCAAAGCGACCTGCTCTAAAACAAGATAATTATTTCATCATTGACCAGTAATACGTCATACTCTTGAACTAAGTGGTTAAAAAATAAAGACAAAACTAAAGAAATATGGCTGCCGAGACACGTTTGAATCGTCCCACCGAGGACCTCATACAGATGTCAAAGGCAGATAATCACCACGACTTGGATGAGCGTGTTTTTCCTTCCCATGTGCGCTCAGCTGACCGACGTGCTTTGCAAGTCATGTATCCAGTGTGCCAAATTGACACTGGTCCGACTGGTTAGTGAATTTTCACGGAGTCATTTTGTAAATATATTTTACTCTCTCCGACTTTTTTAAGTTATAATACACTTTGAAATCGTGCAAGAAGATGAAACCCGTGTCATGCCGAAAATATCTTATTCTCATCTCTCTTCGTAATCTTTTTGCTTAGTTTCTACATTCAAATGTCGAGTCTAGTGAATTATTTTGTGGGCTGGTAACTTTCAGGCATAGCTAGCCCGACTGGCTAACAAAATTTGAAACTAACATTTATTTCGCACATTGCATGTATCTGACTGCATTTCTCAAATTTCAGTTACCTAAGTCAGTTTTCTGCTACTCAAAGTGCTTTTTGTTAGTTTCTTATAATCGTCTTTACTTGTTCTTATTAGACGTCTTGAATAACACATTTTTTTAAACGGGTCGGTTAATATCACTACTGACGTCTGTCCTTGTTGAGAAAAAGAAATTTCATGAGTAATTACTCCCTCAACCCCAAAAAGTAAAGCATATTCCCTCCACCCTTCACCAAAAATTACAGACGCCAGTTATATGATCGACCCCCATAAACAAGAACTGAAAATGTGCAATTTGTGCAGCACATGGGCAATGTTATGAAAGTGTTTGCAATTTAGTAATCTTTTGAAACCAAATAAGCGAATCGTGAAAACGCTTGCATTTCCATCAATGAATTAATACAGTATACTGAGAATGTTAATAATGATAATAATAATTTAATCATTTTACTATGTATGTTTTTATCATCCGAAATTTTTGACAAATTTTGTCTTCAAACAAATGACGAGGAAGTCGATCGAACGATTGTAATAATGAGTGTGTGAGTTTAGGTTTACGCCGCTTTTAGCAATATTCTAGCAATATCACAGCGGGGGACACCAGAGGGGCTTCACACATTGCACCCATGTGGCGAATCGAACCCGGGTCTTCAACGTGACGAGCGAACGCTTTCACCCACTAGGCTACCCCATCTCCCCGTAATGCAATATAGTAAATCATAAACAATATGGTTGCATATATTTATCATTAATCCTCGCGAAATATTCTTAAAACGTATCTTTATTCTATGCAAATGTACATGTATTGTTATATTTCACAGAATACTGAGGGTTATCATGAGCAGACTGTAGGTGACCAATCAAATAACGGTTGTAACACATGTTACCTTGTTGACGTATTTGGAATTTGGAACCGAATTTTTGTGTTAGATTACTTCCTTGTTAGAGTTTCAGTAAATTGACATCGATTTCGTTCTTTGCAAACACTTGCTTATATTGTTAGCATATATACAGGCACATTACTGCCATATATGTTGCAAACAATGGCCTGTCGATCAGGAAATAATATTCAGGAATTATTTTAAACTCAGGGAAATTATTTCCAGGAAAGAGTTTATTAACCACCTGTGCACGTTTAAAAGAAACGACAATCGCTCGAAACAATGACACTTTGGCCACATCAACATTTTAATGGCACATTGTTTTGTTTCGGAATAGTCCGACATGACTGGTCAGAATAACCCGACACGGGTGTTCGGGCGAGTAAGAGAGGGACTACCGGGTGTTACAATAGTAAGAAAAATGGAAAGTTGACGATGTCAAATATCTATCAGCAGCATGATTGGTGGGCAAGACTTACTCGCCATTGTGCGTGAATACGATTCCCACTGAACGGGTCTTTGTTATTGCTTCGTACAATGAAGACTGAGTAGGAAACAGGCGGGATATGGTATTAGCTCTTCGGGAATACCCTGAAATGCTCCAATCTTGATTTTGCCAACCCGAGCTTCTTTACTTCATGGTACTTCATTACATGATAGGAAGGTAGTTTTTCTAATGTAAGTCCCGGTGATGAATATCACGCAGTTCTAAATTAAATGTCCTTATTTTTAATGTACAGCGAAAACAATATCTACAAATGTATTGCTACCAGCATCAAATACTGTAACATATATTTTGTACTGCAGAATTGAAAACTGACTGTTGTAAGGAAATTGAGTATTATATATGAATGATTATAGGACTTCTATGTAAAGTTTGTAAACAATTATTTATATAAAATGTAAATTTGTGTTAACCTGTCGCCATTGTGAAATTGTATTGTGAAACTGTATATTGATCTTCATATGCACAATTGGTTCCCATGGAGATGCCTACTGGCTAGCGAACAGTTATCGCCAATACACGCCAATCAGTATCACACGTGCGCAGTTACGGTCAATTACAATTCCGGCATTTTCCCCACGATATTTGATGACAATAAAGGACAGCAAAGAAAATTCTTCACGGTATGTCATATAAGACAAAAATTAAAGATAAAGTTATGAACCCTATAACATTTTTTAACTTTGTCGGGGGATATCCTACGACCTATATAATAGCAAGTTCAAGTTCACAAGTCAATAATTGTTTCATTCCCTATCAATCTACTGTAAAGAAACACTCACATGGTCACACAATCAATTATTCGAGGTTACTGTATAACATAAATATATATTAATTCACGAATGGCATGAGAAATTCTAAATGGCGATAACTGTTACAGTTAGTTGTGAGAAAACATATGTTTATACTGCCCACGATTCCCTTCCGCCGTGTTATATAAAAGCACGATTGGCGGCAGTGAGCGGAGCTGGACACTTCGGTGAATAGCTAATTAAGCATCATAATTAATTCCTGTTTCATTAATTTAACGAACGTCGAAGTGATTTTGTAAAACCGCTCAAAATATGGCGATAACTAGCCAGTACTTCTTGTCTGAATATTTTAGCCTCTAATTATCATAGATGTCATCTGTGAGGAAGAAAAGCATTTCACATAGCGTTTTCTCAGTCAACTTCAAATGACATTTTCTATCATTTTTGACAAGTTATCTTGAACACGCACCTGGCATCAAAGATGCTGTCAAGCAAAGGCAGAACAGACCTGTATTCTCATAAATCATACAAAATGATATAGAGAACATACGATGGTTTTATAATACAATGGCATATGAGTGGAAATATTGGTTTAGAAAGACTAAGAACAGTTTGCGCAAACAGTGATAGTTTAAATAAGAATGATTTCATAAGTGATATAAATTTGTCCAAATGTGGATTATTACAAAAATAAGAGGGAATTATTTTCTTACGTTCAACAATAAGATGTGTACGTGATAAAATGGCATGGAACTCGTTACAAATTGCATTAAGTCTACAAATTGTACATGTTCCGTTTTCGAGTTTAATATTAAACCATCTTCCCGTTTCAATAGGTAATCTATGATTAGAAGTTCTTAATTTAACCAGATACCAGTGTATGAAATAAACCAAAAACCCAGCCAGACATCAGGGCTGGTAACTTCAAAATGTTACCAGTCCAAAACGAATTTAACCAGACCAGACACCAAGATATGTATGGAACATCTAAAAGTTTTACCAGATCATCGGGCTGGCTAGCTGTAAATCTAGACCGTCCGTCAGAAATGTAGCCCGTCTCGGGCGGTCGGACGGGCCTTATTTCATACACTGCAGACAGGATATTTTGATGGGAGATAAGGTTCTAAAGTGAGTTAAGTTTTAAATAAATGATAGTAATTGCCTTTAGATGAATTTTGAGCATCGGCATACCATGATTGAATTGGTCCAATTAGTGACATTTTGACATTGATGTTTCAAACCAGTGGATGCTTGGGAAATTTTGAAATTGCCAAATATAACAAAGCCCGACGTTTTGAAGAATATTTTGACTTCGATTTCAAAATCTTCTTCTTTAAGTGGTGTTTAGAAGCTGGATGATGAAGAGGAACACTTATCATCGATAGACAACTTTTCCTTGATAATGGTGTTAGCATCTACACCGAAACGTCGCAACTATTGCAATAACGAAATCTGTCTATAAAAGAAGTGTCCCTCTTGAGTTTACTGTCACGGCACGAAAAGTTGATTTCTTGACGCTTGGAACAGTATTGGTATTGATGAAGATGCATCAAATTCTTTTCCAATGATTTCTAAACGATTGGTTTATATTTACATGTATGCTTAGTTTGGGTATGTTTAGGAAGTGTCATAGAAATGCACTAATTTACATCCGTGCCCATACCGTTCTTTATGCTGACAAGTGTGTTATGTCATATAAGTGGGGCGGTAGGGGAGCCTAATGGTTAAAGCGACCGTTCTGTTGCGCCGAAGACCAGGTTTCCCACATGGGTACAATGTGTGAAGCTCATTTCTGGTGTCCCCGTCGTGATATTGATGGAATATTGCTAAAAGCGGCGTGTTACGGCGTAGAATTGTAATAAAAACGCAAATTGTAATACTTGCAGCAAATTATTACAATTTACGTCGTAACGGCGTAAAACCATATTCATTCACTATGTCATATATGCTAAAGGGCACTGACACCCAATTAAGACATTTCCATGTATGAACATGCCATTTGGAAGAATTTGGACAGTGTACTATTTCACACGTGAGAAATAATGCATTTCCATTAAATTTTCAGATGCAGAAAGTATTCGGAAATAGTACAAGTTTTTCGCATAAACGCGATAACGCTGGCCCCTATACGTTTGGAAAACTTAGAGATACGCAAGCCTAATCAACGGGTTGTGTGCGTTCTATATCCTTTCATGACCACATGCAAGCATCAATGCTTAAACTATAGAAATATGAGGACATTTAAGTAATTTCATCCCAGGTGTTCGATCTCCTTGCGGAACCTGTCAACAAACTCACAGCTTGTAGACTTGGGCAGATGATGTTAAGTACATTGCATCAGCATGTTGGTAGACAAAGGTGGAGATTTCGTCTTTGCTTATTTGTAACTATATCACATTGGAATATTTGATGAAGAACTTTACAACTGAAACGTAGTGGGTTAAATGCGAAAACAAGCCGGTTGCCCAATTACTTTTATGGATAACCCAAATCCATGTCCAAGACAATATTTACATGAACAGTTTGCTTTAACTAAGAGGTTCGTAAAATATTCAGGCCTCCATTTCAGTAATAGCCAACGATATGATATATTATACACATATGACTAAAGCATAACAAGATGAAGCTACATCACATACATTAACGCACACATACATGTCGGTAGTCTGTCGTTGCAAGGCTATCAGCTTTGGGCGATCGCTGCTAACGATTCTCGTGGGAGACATTTGGTATGCATTGTATCAGCATTGGCCTGTCTGTTCCAAAAATCGATGTAAACTTTACAAAATTGTTTAGGACAACGAGTAACATTTCTGGACTTAAAATGAAAGATATCGGCACTATTTACAAGCAGCAAATTGAAAAAAGCGCGTAAATTATTAAATGACAGCACACATGTTCTATTTCCTGAATTCTAACTTCTTCCTTCTTGGCCGACAACTGCGCACGCCGATATTCAGAACAAACAGGGCTCGGAAATTCTTCCATCCCAGCAAGCATCAGTGTTTTAAATGAATTATTTGAATGTTTGTTAATCATTTTATATTACTTTATCAATTGTTTCAAACTGTTATATTAAAATACTTTTAGTGCTGGTTAATGGTCCTCAGCAAAAGTTTTAATGTCGCCACTATAGCTCTAAATCTTAAATATATTATTATTACATATGTATGGGTCTTTTTGTGGTCTTATGTATATGCATCTTTTGTTGGTTTGTATGTGTTTTCAATGTTAACCATGTGAAGCAATTTCCTTCAGGATAATAGAGCATTATCTTATCTTATCTTATCGCTGGAGACATTTGGTTTGGTTGTTGGTTAACGCCGCCCTCAAGCTTATATGGTAGCGGTCTGTAAATAATCGAATCTGGACCACACAATCCAGTGATCAACATCGATCTACGCAAATGGGATTCGATGACATGTGTCAACCAAATCAGCAAGCCTGACCACCCAGTCCCGTTAGTCGCCTCTTACGACAAGCATGGGTTGCTGAAGTCCAATTTTTAACCCTGAAACTTCAACTGGAGACACTATAGAGTCATAGCATCCTAGTTGTTCCCTGTCGTTATATTGAAATGTAACTCATCCATGCCCATGATGTTAATCACTGGATTGTCTGGTCCAGGCTCTGTTATTGACAGATCGCCTCCATATAGCTGGGATATTGCTGAGTACGACGTTAAACAACAAACCAACCAATCAAAACCATTACTAGAGTGTGATGTCCGGTTACAGTGTACACAAACACTGTCGATCATCATATTATTCATTATTAAGTATTTCCAATATGTTTCCAAAAGTATTAAACTCACGAGATACGTTGTATGACAGACAAACATTCCAAATGCCATGTTTGGAATACTGTGAGTGGAGGAGTTTAGTCTTTACGCCACTTTTAGCAATATTCCACCAATATCACAGCGGGGAACACCAGAATTTGGCTTCGCATCGTTGTACTCCATGTGGGGAGAACCTGGCTCTTCAGCGTGATGAGCAAACGGCTTTGAACACTAGGCTACCCCGCCGCCCCTGGAGTACTGTGACTTATCCTGTCATTTGAAACGCTTTTAAACCCTACTACTGAAACAGTTAAGGCATGGTCGTTCTTATTTCCTTTAATTTCAGACCTGTATAAACTTTTCATATAAAATGCAGCATTCAAGCACCATTGCGAATGCGTGGAAATACTTCAAGTGACCAAACATGCTACACGTTGGGCACATAAAGACATAGTTGCACGTGCCATTACCATTTTCCATATGTTCTGTCGCCTATGGGCGGGGCGGTGGAGTAGCCCAGTTGTTGAAGTGTTCGCTCGTCACGCCGAAGACCCGGATTAGATTCCCCACATGGGTACATTTGTGAAGCCCATCTCTGGTGTCCCCTGAAAGCGGCGTAAAACAAAAACTCACTCACTCGATTTTGGGCATGGAATCCAACAAACCTTTATTTCAAACTTGAGGGAACATATGGAAATGCAGTATTTCATGCAGTGACGGACATACATTTTGATTGGATTTACGAGGCATAATATACATCGTTATTCATGCCTGCTTTGTATAAAAGCAATAGCCTGGCTGTACGATGTGTACTGTTCTGGTTGAGGATTCTGCGCTATCGACAAGGAGCACGGTATAAGGATTTGCAAAAGTATTTAAGGTATGCTAATTCACTCTTCGACTAAATGGGACGGTGGGGTAGCGTAATGGTTAAAGCGTCCGCTCCTCACGCTGAAGACCCAGGTTCGATTCCCCATATAGGGTGCAATGTGTGAAGATCATTTCTGGTGTCCCCCGATGTGATATTGCTTTGAATATTGCTGAAAAAGCGGCGTGAAACCATACTCACTCACTCACACTTCGTTTAAATACTGAGTCAGCTTCCCACTATGCCATACTCTTGCTGTGGGTATTGTTATATACTGAAAAATTAGTCAACAACGGGCAGCAGTGAACTTTTTAATCTCATGCCGACTACGTATCTGTGGCCATTAAATCTCGACTGAGTTTAGTTCCTTGCTAGATTTTTATACTGTTTGAACCCGTGAAGATCCGGGTTAGAATTGGTCTTCATCAACCCATGCTGGTCATAAAAGACGATTAACGGGATCGGGTGGTCAGGCTCGCCGACTTGCTTGATCCATGTCATTGCATCCCATTTGCGTAGATCGATGCTCATGCTGTTGATCATTGGATTGTCTGGTCCAAATTCGATTACTTACAGACCGTAGCCATATGGCAGTGTGGAATATTGCTGGGTGAGTTAAACGAAAACAATCATAACTTTTTTGTTGATTTTTGATTGGTATATTTATTTTAGTTTTCATTACAAATATTATACTGTTAAGCCTGTGGGGTAACAGTGTTGGAGAGCAAGGTAGGCCAACATGTGTCATAATTCTGAACACGAAACGTCACGCAACAATTATTCTCCATGTCATATATTCATATATATGTACATGTGCATGTGCAGTTTGAATGTTAAGTAGATGGGATGCGTGGAGCTTTGACGACGTAGTTTACTCTTGTGATGTTTTTGGTTTGCTTTCATGTTGTTTGACGCGGATACACCCACGTTCGAAATAGCTTCTGGCCAACTAGCCAAATGTTAGCTGATTGTGAATCGGGCCAGTCATATAGTGTTAAAGCTATCCCAACTGGCTAGCTGAAAATCTCAGATATTTTCCTCTTTATTTAATGCACATGAATATGATGAAGTCATTTATTAAGGTGTTAAAAGTCCGTCCGCAAAAGTTTCGTGGATATTTATTATCTCTTGTCACACAAAGATCGCTATATAAATAATATTGTTAAAAGCGTTTCGCGAAAGAGGCGACAATAACTTTACCATCTTCAAACATCACACCAATTCTGACCGATGGGCATTTTTGATATAGATATTTTGCAGGGCCAGTGAAGTATGATGTGGCGCAGCGACATTCTTTACTTTAACTAGCCCTCCTGACTTTTCAAAATTAATTCCTACACTTCATTAATACTACAGACACATGATCTGTAAAACCTAACCTGACGTGAAAGGTCTTCAGATCACACTGAGTCGTTGTTTGGCACGGAAATACATGTTTGAACTCTCCATTCTTACGCAATAAGCTCTAACTCAGAGTTCAGATGGTTCTTCAGAGTTTTACGCGACGCGTAAGATGTGCGTCAAGTACGCACAGATGTCGAGAATGGACGCAGAAAAGATTCACTGCGTCCAGAGTGACGCCACAATAATATTATTCATTGTATCCAATACACACTAATGACTTTGCTAAGTGTTTGGTTGTTTCTTTCAGAGCAGATACGTACATCATTTCATCCTTCAGTCCACATGATCAATGCTTCGTTCCAGGCTCTAAAGAAATTATCAAAACATACAGTTCTCTACACTGTTCTCTTCTAGTTTGTCCGCAACTTAAACCTACTAGACCCGTGAAGATCCGGGTTAGAATTGATCTTCAGTTACCCATGCTTGTCGAAAAATGCGACTAACTTTGGGATCGGGTGGTCAGGCTCGCAGACTTGGTTTAGTCTTCGGCGTGACGAGCCAACGCTTTAACCATTAGGCTAGTAGGCTACCCAACCGCCCTCACACTTGATGAGCTGTGGGGCAGTGGAGTAACCTGGAGGTTACACTGCAGGTCAGGTTCGATTCTCTATATGTGTACAATGTGTGAACCCCACTGCTGGTGTTTCAAACAGTGTTTAGCAATAAATAGGTACTATTGCTTAAAGTACTTGCCCTGGGCTCCCTTCGGCAAAGCCATCTTAGCGTCACTAAACTATATCTCACATACTTAAAATTGACTGACGATGATCGTTGTGATGCGGAACGGCGCCAACAACACTACCTCAATGGGGGCGGTGGGGTAGCCTAGTGGTTAAGGCGTTCGTTCGTCACGCCGAAGACCCGGGTTCAATTCCCCACATGGGTACAATGTGTGAAGCCCATTTCTTGTGTCCCCGTCGTGATATTGCTGGAATATTGCTAAAAGCGGCGTAAAACCAAACTCACTCACTACCTCCAATGGAAATATTGTATAATTCGTGCAGTGTGACATATGGTGTCAGTGTGACCCTTGCAGAGTTTCATGATTATCTAAAATACTCTCCAGAAATATACAGGGGACATTCAAAATTGGTTATAGAAATGCAGAAGGTATCAAAGACCTCTATAAAACAATAACAGAACGATAAATTAGTAGCAGCCAGATATGACCTTAAGTTACTTTGGAAAACACTTCAATATTACAGATCACCAGTCAATATCTAAAACCAAACAACATGCAAGCAGTGGACTGGACACTTTACAAAACTCCCTTCATTTTGACAGCCAGCACAAAACTCAGGAACACGTTCAACCTCTTCCCCCTACCACAGAGGGCACTCTTTAAATAATGCATGTATATCTCAGCAAGACGTACTATCTAGCATTACATCTTTACCCAAAATAAGACCTCTGGACCAGATGGTATCGCAAATGAGTTCCAAGAAGTATCCAAACAATTTACTATTCCACTTCACACTACTCTCTTCAACAGAATCTGTGATAATTGCTGTTTTCCTTCCATCTCGGGTGAAAGAATCATATGTCCACTGTATAAATCCGATGACAGAAATTACACGAACACTTTTAGAGGCGTATCGTTAATTGACCCCTTAAGGTATTCTAAATACGAGGCAAAGAGATTGATGTGAAACAAACAACAGGGAAAATCTCTTCGCTACATGTTTACACTGCAAGCTATTATCCAGAAATGCTTCTGTAAATAAAAGAGGCAGTTCCACTGTCTTTTTATTGGTTACGACTAATTGGGAATAAGCCTGATATTATCAGGCCTGTTGCCTTATACTTACATCAAGAAATACTAGTATTTCAAGTCAGAGAAATGGAGTGAGTGAGTTTAGTGTTACGCCGCACTCTGCAAAATTCCAGCTTATATGGCAGCAGTCCGTAAATAACCGAATCTGACTAGACAATCCAGTGATCAACAGCATGAGCACCGATCTACGCAATCAGGATGTGATGTCATGTCAACCAAGTCAACGAGCCTGACCACCCGATCCCGTTAGTCACCTCTTATGACAAGCATGGATTGTTTACAACTTTATGTTTTGTATTTATTGTTGTATTTTCATGTTAAAGGTTGCCCATTTTGCAGAATACAACATCCTTATCCAGCGCCATCGGGACGTGCTTTTTTTACACCTGGGTGTGTCTTCCTGGAACAAACCTCACTCACTCATACTTCACTCATCTTTTAACACAAACTCGCCTTCTCAATCCGTACAACCTCTATTGGCAGTCTCTTAATTACAGTGGCAAGCGCAAGTCAAGAACAAGGCACAGTACCACAATGTCAAACCACCCTTTAAAGTTGTATGCTTATTTTTTCTTCAGCAACACTTTCAGATACTTGGAACACGGCGTCTCCAGTCATACCTGAGAGTTTACGGTCTGATATGAATTAATCTGTTTCTTTTTTCTCTTTCACAGAACATGAGATTGAAGCACGTTAGAGATGTGGCAGTCGTCTTGTTTACGTTCCTGCTGATTTACTCTACCATCAAGTACCATGGCCTTCCGACGATGCCAAGTATCACTGCTTGTGCAGACTATCACACCTGTACAAAAGAACAAAAACAGTTCAGTATCAGAGTCAGTTAGTAAATCCCTAAAACAGGAAGCATTTATCCTAAACAGGATGAACATAACACTGAACAACCGAGATACAAAGCGAATTGAACCAGTGCTTAGGAAACGCTGCTGACAGAGCGCCTGAAATACTCAAAGAGGACCATCCAAGGAGTCTTGATGACGATGCTCTTGACAACACCTTTCCTCCAAGGAAGCCGTACCAAGGCGAGTTTCAGCTTGTGGACGTTCGAATTTTCGCATATTCTGCTATATACGAAAATGCCAGCTCGTCAGTGCGGACACTTGTCCTAGTTCCGCAACCATTCAAGTCTGTTTCTTTCTTCTGCATACTGAAAGGTCAAGGTCACATCTCGGTCATAAGGTGAAAGGTCACTTCCAGCACATCCCTCCAAGTAGATGGGGTACTTACAAGTAAAGTAAGTATCAATCTTTGAGTCCGGTATATTAGTGGGGTATCCAAATTCAAATTTAGTGTTCTTTCCCAGTTTCGTAAACCCGAGAAATACGCCCGGACCAGTAAAAGCAGTCAAACACACACGCATACGCACCAAAGAAATTTTGAACAAATATGGTCAATTGGTGAGAATTTGTTCTGTGTTTACGTTATTTGCTTTTAGTGAGATTTGACAGACATGTTACAAGGTATAAAGTCACATTTTGCTAAAAGTATCCAGTGGAGCAAATGCAATGACTAGTATTTATCTTTGCCGCACCTAAAGCTATGAGTGAGTGAGAGTGAATTTAGTTTTACGCCGCTTTTAGCAATATTCCAGCAATTTCACGGCGGTGGGAAACCAGAAATGGGCTTCACACATTGTATCCATGTGCGTAATAGGAACCGGGTCTTCGGCGTGACGAGGCGAACGCTTTAACCACTGGTCTACATTCCCACCACCACCCTCAAGCTTTGTGAGAACCTTTACGGGTAACATGTAACGATCATGTATTTTGTTAATTGTCTCCGATTTAACAGCATTTTTTGGTGCCTGAAATTTAATTTTCGACTCATTTTTTTCTCAAAATGAGCCATTAAAAATGAGAAATGAAACTGCAACACGCCCAACTCCCGAATAAGAAATCAGGTATCTACTACAAAGTGCCTTCTTCACGCTTAGTTAACATTTGTTTCAGAAATCGATGTGGATTCGTTCACTGCCCAGTACCTCCCGATACCTACCCAGCGTTCATTTCTGTCCTCACCACCGGGATGTCGTCTTCTAACAACGTCCTCCTGTCAACTACCCGGACCCTACAACAACCTCACCCGCTGTTACCCTGCCGTGCATGGGAACTTCACCGACGATCAACACACTAGTCACGGCGCTGGAGACCAGCAGATACTTCGGGACAGACAAGTTCATCTTCTACAACTACAGCATACCAGAACAGGTCAACAAAGTCTTGCTACAATATGAGAGAGAAGGCATTGTGGAGATGAGGAACTGGAGGCTTCCCCTTCCCCAGAGCAGATCCACTACTGGGGACAGATGGCGAGATTATCCATGACTGTGTCTTCTCCCAGCTTGGAGTAGCGAAATACGTTCTTCTTGCAGACATTGATGAAATTATTGTGCCTAAGCGGAACGTTTCCATTGGTAGATCTAGCGGACAGAGTATTGAATACAAAAAGATCCACGTTCTCCAAAACGTATACGGAGCTCTTATGTTTAAAACTCGTTTTTCACTTTCTATGAAAATGAGACCCGACGGAAATATATGTTTTACTGAAAACGGTGCAGAAGCAATTCAAAGATAAAGCATTTCTGCATACAAACAGGTCGGCGCACAAATGGTCCACAATTCAGATCAAAACTTCTTGTGAAGCCCGAGTCTGTGGATCTGATTCATATTCACATAATGGAAGTTCCTTCCTGGATGGGCGATGTATGTAGTCAGCCCGGAAGTCGCCCTATTGCATCATTATCAGGGAGACATACGACAGGCAGAGCCTTGGTCCTTAGAGTCAGGGATTTCACCTTCATCCAATACAGCAGTAGCTTATTACCTAATATACAGAAACGACTTTTACATCTGCAAAGTAAACTGGGAATACAGATTTGATGTTTGTCATCGGATCATCGTAATATGAACGACAAAATCCTTTCCACATCCATAAAGAAAGTTATGCTAAAAGCAGAGTCGATGTGCAATGCCGACTTATGCAATTCACCTGAAAAAATGACATCAGGGGAAAGTGGGATATAAAATTGCAAGAAAATTACATCAAAACGAGGATCCTACCAAACGTATTTATGAAAATATAATCAGTCCTGCTCACTATGGCACATAGAAGTGTTTTCTTTTTACCGTTTTTCCTGAATTTGTCAAAGTCGTGTCATGTAGATTATTGGTATTCTCTAGTTGATTCTTCCTTCATTTATCATAGAAAATGGTTTTCTCTTATCTCCCATTACTTGCAATGTTGTAATAATGATAATTTGTTTCAATGACTGTAGGTACTGGGTACAGAAACAGCATTTACTGAGTACCGACGTAAACCTCTACGTCATGCATTTCTAAGAACTCATGTTCGGAAAAATAAAAATAAAACATAACAGTTTCTGACTTTCAAGAAAGTTCAAAGACACTGAAGGATCATCCACCGGGCTCTTGTGGAGAGAGGGTTTCCTTGGAGAGCAGTGCTCGATGGATTTAGAACCACAATGCTTGCTGTCGAAATTGGTACAGTGTGCTGCAGCATAATGGAGAGCGGCATCCGAGTGAGGCGATGGTACAAGCGCACGCACGGACATGCACTCGGTTAACTACAAGCCAGCAATCTTGAATGCGATCCATTTTCCACAACGCCTAAAGTTCGTACGAGTGAAATCAAATGCATTTTCATATTAGCAGGCGTCTCTACAACCATTTCTGACCAGCAACGAATTAATGAAGACGTTGCGCAGGTGCAATGATTTCTCACTCCTTCTGGGTTCAGAGCAGCTTCATTTATTTACACTGTTCTTTTTATGCTTCATGCCGAAACCTTCTTTCTGTATTATCCTTTTCACTTCGCGCTTCCCCACAAAGCTGGTTTGGCGCTGTCAGTAGTATAGAGAATAACGGTACGAAGGATCACTTTTGGCAAAAGCCTCTGTAAAGCTCTGTTTCATAAAGGCATGCGATCTTTTATCAGCCTAAATTCTCTTTCGCTATGTGTATGCCACTTTTTGAATCCCCAGCCAACTTCCCACGAAGGTCACTATGACCGCAAACCAACACTTTCCTGTCACGTGACACTGGCCTTGATCCCACTTCTCCACACGCTCAAATACTTGACAGGCGCAAAGTAATATTCATTGTAACTTTTATACAAACTTCCAATCTCTTACTCTCCGATTTGGCCCTGCAAAGCAAAGGAAGCTTGCTCATCCTCCCAAGACAATGGCGTGTATTCCAAACTCTTTTTGTCTGTATTCTACGCATACCGCCTGCCTGTAGCAGTAGATAATAATGTGTGCTCAATGGAATATAGTTTGCATGCATGCACTTACAGACCAGCCACATGCACTGTGTACGAGTTACCCGTGGAAAGCAGGGCCTGTTAACATGACATTCTCAGGGCAGCGATGTTATTGCCAAAGGCTATTGTAGAGCTTGGGTGCCTGTTCAAGCGCACATAAAAGGCAAAGAAAGATGTCGCAAAACACTTGTGAAAAGAATGCGTCGTCGGCAGGTTTCAGACACCTGCGCGGAAGATCCCAATAGATTTCTGAAGTCTATCGCCTTTTTTCTTTTTTCTCTTTGTAAAATTTTTATTACAAGAAGATATTGTACATGAAGCATTTATAATGTTACATAAAAGAACAAAAGGTATCACCAGATGTTGAATTGCATTTTCCAGTGTATATAACATTACATGCGTTTCATTCTTGAAACGGATACTTAAATACAAGCTTACACTACCGTCTAACTCCAGGAAGTTTACTGGCATGATATATCGCTGAATAAACTTATCAGCACGGTTTCAAGTTGATATCTTGACCACAACAGATTAAAGTGTTGTTTTGCGTAACAGTTGAATAATTTTTCCAGACTGAGATTGCATCTCTGTAAAGAACCGCTCTTTCTTGGCTAAGAGATTCTATATACAGATAGCAATATGTTGATACTGTGCTCAGACGAGACTTGGTTGTCATGATTAAAACCAAATAGAAACCAGGAAACTGGCAGTTAAATGAAAATCCAGTGTCCATCATTAAATCTGACGGATTTAAGGAGCAGAATTGTGTCATGCAATTCATCACAGAATGCAAACATATGAAGCAAATTTTCAACTTCAGTTTTACAAACCAGTTGGAGTGTCTGTTTTGCCATATTTGAGTAATTTTTCATTTTGTGTAGATAATGTGCTTGAGCTTAACCTGAAATCCAAATCGAATTTGTTCAGAGGATTTATCTATCAAGAATAATACACTTTTCCAAACTTTTTGGCCAGTTAATGTCAATTGCATAGTTATCCCAAGAATGAAATGGCTGTTGGCTCACAAAATAATGCAGTAACAAATAGGGAATAATTAAATTTAACTGTAGGATCGTTAAGAAGAAATATTTACATCATCTTTGCAAATAACTTAGCATCAGAATAATGTTCCATTGTTATGTTTATGTTTTACTGGATAAAAGGTATGACCACTCACTTGGTAGTGACTGAATGATAATGCAATTATTAACATGTATCTGACATGGGCATATCATGTCTGTGATCGTGTATAATTTCTTTTTTATTGCTGGAAGGTAAAAGCCGGGGACAAACTCATAACAAATGTCAGCAATAGTAACAATGCCTGAATCAATGAAAAATCTAAACAACAGCATTTGCCCTTATAGCAAATGTGCGGATTATGAAAACAAAGGCTGCGACATGATATCCTCGTGTAGTGACAAGCGGTCGCCTGCGCACGTGATTTCTTCCCATGCAATCAAAACCTCAGCATAGAACGTGTTCATGTGGGTCAAACCAAGGACGACTATTAAACAATACTGAAAATATTTTTCTTCAAACCCATGTTCATGTATTGGGACGCCGGGCACCAATTGCCCCGTTAGCCTTCCATACTGCATGGAAATTGACATCCATGAGTTTCGAATGACTTTTTAATCTAAATGCATATGTTTTGTATTTAAAATATGGAATTGATAATCCCCACCAATGCAAAATGACCACAGCATGTCGACTGCTTGATCCAGTGGGGTTTTACCGCCCCAGATAAAATGTGAAATTGCTGAATTTATTTCTTTCCTTGCCCACTTTCCTGGAACAGGCACTACGTGGCAGTATACCACCACAACCTTGACATTATGAACGTGTTATCACAATAGACTTACCTGTGGGATAAGTTTCTTTGTGACCACAACCTAACAGAGACTTAATTTTAGATATTTTTTGGTTTCCAGTTTTTGCTTTCACATTGAGCTTTATCGGGACCAAGGAAAATCCTAATGGATTTTGACTGATCATTTTTAACAGTAACTTGTAGAAGAAGTTAAAATGTATATTGTTTGACCGGGCTTTACTAAACACAGAACTTGAGATTTTTGTTAAGATTGACCTTTACTTTGGTTGCATCACAATAGTCATTCACAGTGTCAGAAAGTATTATATACAGACTGTGCATCAGACACTGTAACAGTAGTGTCGTCTGCATGTTGATATATTAAGATGACTAACGTAACAAAAAATTAAGCTACTAGGGGGATCACCTTGTCGGACAGATTGTTCTATTGGAAAATATGGTGTAAAGGTGACCATTGATTTACACTGCGCGTGAAGTGTTAGCAAGTTTGGATCAAGAATGAATGATGTACCAAATTTAGTTTTCCAAAATCTTGAAAATGAATGAATGTGAGACGCGATCAAATGCTTTTCTTGATCAATCGTGATTAAGATATGCATCTTCATTATCTTTATCCGCACTATTTCTATAACGTCTCATAGAGAATGTTGTCGGAAAATATCCTTCCTGGAACACAACTTATGACTGTTCCGGCGAAATTATTTTGACATAATTGTTTTTAATTTAAGAGCAAAAGTGAACAGGATATAAGAAGTTTACAATCAACATTGAGTAACAAAATTGCTCTAAAATTTCTTGAGTCTGTTTATCACTTGCCTTTTCTTATAGAGGGCTAATGTACCTTTTTTCATTAGTCTTGACATGTTTTTTCATCAAAATACATTTCACCCTCATCCAATGCCAGGTTTAAGTATCTCCCAAAATGCAGCATAAAATTCAACTGTAAGTCCATCGTTGCCTGGAGATTTATTTCTTTTTCATACCTTTCAGAGCTTTGCGCTCTACCATTTGAGCTAATTCCCTGACGCATAACCTCATGTTTTCTCTTCATTTACTGTATTATTCTTGACAATCAGCTGAACCGCTTTGGCGCCATGACAGCTGACCTTGATTGTCCTGACAGTAAACAGATGTGTTGCTTCAGCTTTGAGAAAACATGCTTTTCAGGTTTGGGAGTCAGTGTATGTGTGCGTAGAATGTCATTTGAAACATGCAACAAATGTGAAGTGGGTAGAACCGGGACTGAGACAACTGAATGCAATGTCTGATATTTTGAGCCCCAGCAAGCGAGCGGAATTTTTGCCCAATCCGTATCTGTGCGAGCGCCTCCCGTAGGCAAAGGGGCGTTCTGTCATGTGTGCTAGTCCCCCTGTTCATGCACATCTGGCGAAGAGACAAATAAGGTGACTATTACGGGCAAAACGAGAAAGTGCAAAAAGAACTGGAGAATCCGGTATCGATCCTGGGTACTTCTCGTGGCAAGCATAAGGAGCGCTCTGCACCATTTGAGCTAATTCCCCTGACGATAACCTTGGTGGTTTTCATTAACTGTACTTTGATAATCAGGTTGAACTGCTTTGCTTTCATGACAATGACCTGATTGTCCTGACAGTAACAGATGTTGTTTCAGCTTTGAGAAAACATGTTTTCAGGTTTGGGAGCTGCATGTGCGTAGAATGTCATTTGAACATGTAACAAATGTGAAGAGGGTATCCGGACTGAGAGACAACTGAATGCAATGTTCATATTTGAGTTCTAAAGAAGTGAATTTCTTTTGCCCAATCCGTACTGCGAGCGCCTCCTGTGGTGCGCGGCGTTCGGCCCGCCGTGTTAGTCCCCCTGTTCGTATTATCTATGGGGCAGACAGTCAACAAGACTATTTCACAAAACTATAAAGTAAAAGAATCGAGAATCCGGTATCGGATCCTGGCTCTCTCTCGCATGCTAAGCGAGCGCTCTACCATTTTGAGCCATCCCTCTGACGATAACCTTGCGTATGTCTTCATTTACTGTATTCTTGACAATCTGAACCGCTTTGGCGCCATGATAGCCGACCTTGATCATCTCACAGTAACAGATGTGTTGCTTCAGCTTTGGAGAAAACATGTTTGTAATGGGAGTCAGCGCATGTGTGCGTAGAATGTCACTGAACATGTAACAAATGAAGTGGAACTGACCGATAATAACTGAATGCAAATGTTCATATCGATCTCAAAGAAAGTGAATTTCTTTGCCGAATCCGTATCGCGAGCCCCGGCATGCAAAAGGGCCTCTGTCAGGTGCTGAACTCTGTTCATGACATTCAAAGAGACAAAATAACGCGACCTTCACAAAAAGCAAAAGTGCAAAAAGAACTGGAGAATCCTAGTACGATCCCAGTACCTCTCGCATGCTAAGCGAGCGCTCTACCCATTTGAGCTAATTCCCCGACGAACCTTGCGTGTCTCTTTCTCTCATTTACCGTATTCTCGACAATCAGCCAACCTTGGCTTCATGACATTTAATCTGATTGTCCTGAAAATGATGTAAGTTGTCAGCCTTTAGAAAACATGCCTTTCAGGTTTGGAGTCAGTGTATGTGTGTAAGTAGTGAAAATGTCATTTGAACATGTAACGTACCGTGAAGAGTGGGTAGAACCGGACTGAGACAACTGAATGCAATGTTCGTATTTACCCCAAGAAAGCGGAATTTCTTTGCTGAACTGGGTATCAGTGAGCGCTCCCGTATGCAAAAGTAAGGCCTGGTCATGCTAGTCCCCCGTTCGTGACATTCATAAAGAGACAACAACAAGACTATTTCACAAAACCATAAAGTGCAAAAAGAACTGGAGAACTGGCATCGATCCCGCACCTCTCGGTGATGCTGCTTGTTTCAGTACCATTTGAGCAATCAATTGACAACCCTCGGTGTGTCTTCATTTCATCACCTTGACAATCAGCTGAACTGCTTTTGCGCCATGACATTGACCTTGATTGTCCTGACAGTAACGATGTGTCGCTTCAGCTTTATGTTCATTGCGGTTTGGGAGTCAGTGCACAGGCGTAGAACGTCAATTTAAACAATGTAACAAATGCAGCTAGTAGAACCGACCAACTTGAATGCAAATGTTCATATTTTGAGCCCCCAAGAAAGTGCGAATTTCTTTGCCCAATCCGGTGCATCAGTGCGAGCGCCTCCCGTATGCAAAGGGCGTTCGTCGCAAAAGTAGTCCTGTTCGTGACATCTGTACATATATCAAATACAAGACTATTTCACAAAACTATAAAGTGCAAAAGAAGTGGAGAATCCGGGTATCGATCCGCACCTCCTGCATAAAGCGCGAGCGCTCTACCCATTTGAGCCAATTCCCTACGATGAACATTATGTTTTCATTAACTGTATTCTGCACAATCAGCGAACCGCTTTTGGCGCCATGACAGCCGACCTTTGACGTCCCTCATGCAATAGATGTATGTTTCAGCTTTTGAGAAAACATAAGCCAGGATTAGAGTCAAAAGGTAAGGTGAATGTCATTTGGAATACGTAACAAATGTGTAGTGAGGGTAGAAACTGGACTGAGACAACTGAATGCAATGTTCGTATTTGAGCCTCCAAAGAAAGTGAATTTCTTTTATCTAATCTGGTATCAGTGCGAGCGCCTCCTTTTGTGGCGTTGTAAGTAGCGTTCTTGTCATGTGCTAGTCCTTGTTCGTGACATCCAGCAGACAAATAACAAGACTACTTACAAACTATAAAGTGCAAAAGAACTGGAGAATCCGGTATTTTGATCCCGCAAATTTCTCAAAAGATGCTAAGCGAAGCGCCTCTACCATTTGAGCTAATTCCCCTGACGATAACCTTGGTGGTTTCACGGTATCGTATTCTTTGACAATCAGCTGAACTGTTTTCTTGGCGCCGTGACAGCTGACCTTTGATTTGTCCTGATAGGTAATAGATAAGGTTTCAGCTTGGTGAAAACATGCTTGCATTTGGGAGTCGAAAGTGCATGTGTAGTGTAGAATGTCATTTCTGAACATGTAACAAATGAAGTGGGTAGAAACTGGACTGAGAATAACTGAATGTAAATTTAGTTCATATTTGAGCCCCAGTGAGTAATTTCTTTTGCCCAATCCAGTATCGCGAGCGCTCCTGTAGCGTAAAAGGCGTTTCATGTATAGTCCCCCTGTTCATTATCTTATAAAGAGACAAATAACAAGACTATTTCACAAAACTATAAAGTGCAAAGAATTGATCCGGTATCAATCCCAAAAATTTCGCATTACAAGGAGCGTCACCATTTGGAGCTTACCCCTGACGATAACTCTTTATGCGGTCTTCATTTACTGTATTCCTGACAATCAGCCTAAATCCGCTTTGGCGCGACAGTCAGACCCTGATTGTCCCGACAGTAATAGATGTTGCTTCAGCTTTGAGAAAACATGCTTTCAGGTTTGGGAGTCAGTATGTATGTAGAATGTCATTTGAACATGTAACAATGTGGAAGCGGTAGAACCGGACTGAGACAATTGAATGCGTAATGTTCATGATGAGCCCCAAAGAAAGTGAATTTCTTTGCCCAATCCGTACTTCAGTGCGAGCGCCTCCCGTATGCGCGTTCCTTGTCATGTGTGCTAGTCCCCTGCCCATGACATTCATAAAGAGACAAATAACAAGACTATTTCACAAACTATAAAGTGCAAAAGAACTGGAGAATCCGGTATCGATCCTGGTACCTCTGCATGCTGGGCGAGCGCTCTACCATTCGAGAGCCAATTCCCCTGACGATAACCTTTGGTGTGTCTTCATTTCACTGTATTCTTGACAATCAGCTGAAACCGCTTTGGCGCCATGACAGCCAGACCTGATTTCATCCCAGGACAGTAACATGTACGTTTGTGCTTGAGAAAACATGCTTTCAGGTTTGGGAGTCAGCAGTAATGCAAAAGTAGAAATGTCACGAAATATGTAACAAAATGTGAAGTGGTGAACCGGACTGAGACAACTGAATGTACCACCCATATTTACCCCAAAGAAAGTGAATTCTTTGCCCAACCGTAACAGCGAAGCGCCCTCCCGTGATGCAAAAGGGCCTTCAATAGTGCCAGTCCCCCGTTCACGACTTCATGCTATATCAAATAAGAAGACCATTTCACAAACTATAAAGTGCAAAAGAACTGGAGAATCCGGGTATCGATCCCGGTACCTCGCATGCCAAGCGAGCCGCCACCATTTGAACTCATTCCCTAATGGCGAACATTGCGTTTTCATTAACTGGTATTCTGACAATCAGTCGAACCGCTTTAAAGCCATGACAGCCGACCTTGATTGTCCCATGCAACAGATGTGTTGCTTCAGCTTTGAGAAAACATGCCTTCAGGTTTTGGGAGTCAGTGTATGTGTGCGAAATGTCATTTGAACATAACAAAATGTGTGAAGTGGGTAGAACCGGACTGAGACAACTGAATGCAATGTTCATATTTGAGCCCCAAAGAAAGTGAATTTCTTTGCCCAATCCGGTATCAGTGAGCGCCTCCCGTAGCGTAAAGGCGTTCTTATTTGCCGTGTATAGTCCCCTGTTCGTGACATTCATAAAGAGACAAATAACAAGACTATTTCACAAAACTGGCAAGTGCAAAAGAACTGAGAATCCGGGTATCGATCCCGGTACCTCTCGCATGCTAAGCGAGCGTTTCACCATTTGAGCTAATTCCCCCTGACGATGTCCTTTGTAGTTCTCATTTACTGTATTTGACAATCAGCTGAACCGCTTTGGCGCCATGACAGCTGACCTTGATTGTCCCTGATGAAAACAGATGTGTTGTTTCAGCTTTGAGAAAACATGCTTGCGGTTTGGGAGTCGTGTGTGGTGGTAGAATGTCATTTGAACATGTACCGTAGCGGGTAGAACCGGACTGAGAATAACTGAATGCAATGTTCATATTTGAGCCCCAAGAGTGAATTTCTTTGGTCAATCCGGGTATCAGCGTGAGCGCCTTCCCAGCGTGTATTCTGTCAGGTGTGCTAGTCCCCTGTTCGCGACATTCATAAAGAGACAAATAACAAGCACTATTTCACAAAACTCATAAAGCGCAAAAGAAACTGGAATCCGGGTATCGATCCCAGCACCTCTGCATGCTGTTGTTACCTACCATTTGAGCTAATCAATTCCCTGACGATAACCTTGGTGTTCTCATTTACTGGTATTCTTTGACAATCAGTTTGAACTCGCTTTGGCGCTATGACAGCCGACCCTTTGATGTCCTGACAAAATAGATGTTGTTTCAGCTTTGCAGAAAATGATGCCTGTGGTTTGGGAGTCAGCGTATGCAGAATGTCATTTGAACATGTAACAAAATGCGAAGAGGAACCGACTGAGACAACCGAATGCACAGTTCGTAATGGAGCCCCCAAGAAAGTGAATTTTGCCGAATCCGCATCAGTGCGAGCGCTCCCGGTATGCAAAAGTAAAGGCCCAGTCATGTGTGCTAGTCCCCTGTTCGTGATATCTGCTAAAGAGACAAAATAAAGACTATTTCACGCAAACTATAAAGTGCAAAGAACTGGAGAATCCGGGTATCGATCCCGGTACCTCGCATGCTAAGCGAAAGCGCTCTACCCATTTGAGCTAATTCCGACGAACTCCGCGCCCCATTTACCGCCTTTGACAATCAGCTGAACCAGCTTTGGCGCCATGCATTACCGACCTTGATTGTCCCGACAGTAACAGATGTGTTGCTTCAGCTTCGCAGGAAAACATGCTTTCAGGTTTGGAGTCGCGTAGGTAACGTCACTTGAACATGTAACAAAATGTAAGGCGGGTAGAACCGGACTGAGACAACTTAAATGCACGTTCATATTTGAGCCCAAAGAAGTGAAGAATTTCTTTGCCCAATCCGGTATCAGTGCGAGCGCCCCGCGTATGCAAAGGGCGCCCGGTCATGCGCTAACCCCCTGTTCGCATCTAAAGAGACAAATAACAAGCACTATTTCACAAAACTATAAAGTGCAAAAAGAGCAGAATCCGGTACCGATCCTGGTACCTCTCGCATGCCAAGCGAGCGTCACCATTTGAGCTAATTCCCTACGATGAACATTGCGTGTTTTCATTAACTGTATTCTTGACACCAGCCAACCGCTTGGCGCCATGACACAATCTTGATTGTCCTCACAGTAACAGATGCGGTTGCTTCAGCTTTGAGAAAACATGCTTCTGTGGATTGGGAGTCAGTATGTGTGTGAATGTCACGGAAACATGTAACAAATGTAAAAGAGGGTAGAACCAGACTGAGACAACTGAATGCAATGTTCGTATTTTGAGCCCCCAAAGAAAGTAATTCTCTTTTGCCCAATCCGGGTATCAGTGCGAGCGCCTCCTGTATGCAAAAGGGGCGTTCTTGTCATGTGTGCTAGTCCCCGTTCGTGACATTCATAAAGAGACAAATAACAAGACCATTTCACAAAACTATAAAGTGCAAAAGAACTGGAGAACTGGTATCGCATCCTGCACCTCGATACGAGCCACCATTTGAGCTAATTTGACGATAACCTAGGTTTCTATTTATCATTGTATTTGACAATCAGTTGAACTGCTTTGCGCCATGACAGCTGACCTTTGATTGTCCTGATAGCAACAGATGTAATGTTTCAGCTTTGAGAAAACATGTTTGTATTTGGGAGCTGTATGTGTGCAGTAGAATGTCATTTGAACATGTAACAAATGTGAAGTGGGTAGAAACTGACTGAGGATAACTGAATGCAATGTTCATATATTTGAGCCCCCAAAGAGTGAATTTCTTTGCCGAATCCGTATCAAAAGTGAGCGCCCCGTATGCAAGGGGCGTTCTGTCATGTGTGCTAGTCCTGTTCATGACATTCATAAAGAGACAACGCAACAAGACTATTTCTACAAAACTATAAAGTGCAAAAAGAACTGGAGTAAATCCAGTATCGATCCTGGTACCTTCGCATGCTAAGCGAGCGCTCTACCATTTGAGCACTTCGACGATACCCTTTGGTGTGTTCTCATTTACTGTATTCTTGACAATCAGCTGAAATTGCTGGCGCTATTAAAGCCAATCTTGATTGTCCTGACAGTAACAGATGTGTTGTTTCAGCTTTTGGTGAAAACATGTTTCAGGTTTGGGAGTCAGTGTATGTGTGTGCGTAGAATGTCATCAACATGTAACAAATGAAGTGGAAGTCCGGACTGAGGCAACTGAATGCAATGTCTATATTTTGAGCCCCAAAAGAAAGTGAATTTCTTTCGCCGAATCCGGGTATCGCGAGTTGCCTCCTCGTATGCAAGTGGGGCCTTCTTGGTCAGGTGTGCTGGGGTCCCCCTGTTCATGACATTCATAAAGAGACAAATAACAAGACCATTTCACAAACTATAAAGAACCGGAGAACTGGCACGACTTCCACCCTCCTCGCAATGCCGCTTGTTTCACCATTTGAGCTAATTCCCCGATTACAACCCTTTGGTGTCTTCTATTTGTCGTGACTTTTGACAACCAGCCGAACCGCTTTGCCGCCGACAGCCGACCCTGATTGTCCCGACAGTAACAGATGTGTTGCTTCAGCTTTGAGAAAACACGCTTCGCCTGAGCCGCGGGTACGTGTAGAAATCGTCATTTTGAACATGCAAATAAAACGGTATTATGGGTAGAAACCGGACTGGAGAATAACCGAATGTAACGTTCGTATTTGAGCCCCCAAGAAAGTGAATTTCTTTGCCGAATCCGGTATCAGTGCGAGCGCCTCCCGTATGCAAAAGTGGGCGTTCTGTCATGTGTGCTAGTCCTTGTTCGTGACATTCATAAAGAGACAAATAACAAGACTATTTCACAAAACTATAAAGTAAAAAGAACTGAGAACTGGTATCGATCCCGCACCTCTCAAAGATGCTGTTTGTGCCGCTTCTTACCCATTTGAGCTAATTCTGACGATAACCCAGGTAGTTCATTTACTGTGCATATTCCTTTGACAATCAGTTGAACCGCTTGGCGCCATGACAGTCCGACCTTGATTGTCCTGACAGTAACAGATGTGTTGCTTCAGCTTTGAGAAAACATGCTTTGTAGCTTTGGGAGTCAGTGTATGTGTGTAAGTGTAGAATGTCATTTGAACATGTAACAAATGTGAAGAGTGGGTAGAAACCGGACTGAGACAACTGAATGCACGTTCGTATTTGAGCCCCCAAGAAAGTGAATTTCTTTGCCGAATCCGGGTATCAGTGCGAGCGCCTCCCGTATGCAAAGTGGGCGTTCTGTCATGTGTGCTAGTCCCCCGTTCGTGACATTCATAAAGAGACAATAAATAACAAGACTATTTCACAAAACTATAAAGTAAAAGAACTGGAGAATCCGGGTATCGATCCTGGTACCTCTCGTATGCTAAGCGAGCGCTCTACCATTTGAGCTAATTCCCGACGATAACCTGGTGTGTCTTCATTTACTGTATTCTTTACAATCATTGAACCCGCTTTGGCGCCATGATAGCCGACCTTGATTGTCCTGACAGTAACAGATGTGTTGCTTCAGCTTTGAGAAAACATGCTTTCAGGTTTGGGAGTCATGCATGTGTGTGCGTAGACGTCGCCTGAACATGTAACAAATGTGAAGTGGGTAGAACCGGACTGAGACAACTGAATGCACGTTCATACTTGAGCCCCAAAGAAAGTGAAATTCTTTGCCCAACTGGTATCAGTGCGAGCGCTCCCGTATGCAAAAGGGGCGTTCTGTCATGTGTGCTAGTCCCCCGTTCGTACATTCATAAAGAGACAAATAACAAGACTACTTTCACAAAACTATAAAGTGCAAAAAAGAAGTGGAGAATCCGGCCTATCCCGGTACCTCTCGCATGCTAAGCGAGCGCTCACCATTTGAGCTAATTCCCTACGATGAACATTGGTGTGTTTTCATTAACTGTATTCCTCTTGACAATCATTGAACCGCTTTGGCGCCATGACAGCCGACCTTGATTGGTCCCCACAGTAACAGATGTATTAGTCACTGGAGAAAACATGCTTCTGCGATTGGGAGTCAGTGTATGTGTATGTAGAATGTCATTTGAACATGTAACAAATGTGAAGAGGGTGAACCAGGACTGAGACAACTGAATGAATGTTCGTATTTGAGCCCCAAAGAAAGTGAATTCTTTGCCCAACCGGTATCAGTGCGAGCGCCTCCCGTATGCAAAAGGGTTCTTGTCGTGTGCTAGTCCCCCTGTTCGTGAGTTATCTATAAAGAGACAAATAACAAGACTATTTCACAAACTATAAAGTGCAAAAAGAATTGAGAATCCGGCATTGATCCTGGTACCTCTCGTGATGCTAAGCGAGTTTCACCATTTGAGCTAATCGACGATAACCTTGGTGTCTTATTTACTGTATTTCCTTGATAATCATTGAACCGCTTGCGCCATGACAGCTGACCTTGATTATCCTGATAAAATAGATGTGTTGCTTCAGCTTTGAGAAACATGCTTTCAGTTTGGGAGTCAGGTATGTGGTGTGTAGAATGTCATTTGAACATGTAACAAAATGTGAAGTGGGTAGAACCGGACTGAGACAACTGAATGCATGTTTTGAAGTATTTGAGCCCCAAAGAAAGTGAATTTTCGCTGAATCCGGTATCAGTGCGAGCGCCCTCCGTATGCAAAAGGTATGTTCTGTCATGTGTTAGTCCTCGTTCGCGACATTCCAAGAGACAAATAACAAGACTATTTCACAAACTATAAAAGTGCAAAGAACTGGAGAAATCATCGATCCTGGTACCTCTCGCATGCTAAGCGAGCGCTCTACCATTTGAGCTTAATTCTGACGATAACCTTTTGGTGTGTCTTCATTTACTGTATTCTTGACAATCAGTTGACCCGCTTGGCGCTATGACAGCTGACCTTGATTGTCCGACAGTAATACATGTGTTGCTTCAGCTTTGAGAAAACATGGCTTTCTGCGCCTGGTCATCATGCAACAGCTAGTAACCCGACTATAATAACGAATGTTCATTTGCAATTTTGCCGAATCTGGTATCAGTGCGAGCGCTCTGTATGCAGGGCCTTTCTATTTAGGTAAGTAGTCCCCTGTCTAAGCATATTCATAAAGAGAAATAACAAGACTATTTCACAAAACCGCTAAAGTGCAAAAAGAACTGGAGAATCGGGTATCGATCCCAGCACCTCTCGCATGCTAAGCCGGTAGCCAAATACTTGAGCTTACCCCCGACGATAACCTTGGTGTGTCTTCATTTCTACTGTATTCTTGACAATCAGTCGAACCCGCTTTGGCGCCATGACAGCCGACCTTGATTGTCCCTGGAGACAGTAACAGATGTGTTGCTTCAGCTTTGAGAAACATGCTTCAGGCTTGTAGAGTCAGTGTATGTGTGTGCGTAGAATGTCATTTGGAACATGCAACAATGTGAAGAGGGTAAACTGACTGAGACAACTGAATGCAATGTTCGTATTTGTTCCCAAGAAAGTAAATTCTCTTTGCCGAATCCGGTATCAGTGCGAGCGCCCTTCCTCTGTATGCAAAGGGCGTTCTGTCATGTGTGCTAGTCCTGTTCGTGACATTCATAAAGAGACAAATAACAAGACTATTTCACAAAACTATAAAGTGCAAAAAGAACTGGAGAATCCGGGTATCGATCCCGGTACCTCTCGCATGCTAAGCGAGCGCTCTACCATTTGAGCTAATTCCCCTGACGATAACCTTGGTGTGTCTTCATTTACCGTATTCTTGAATCAGTTGAACTGCTTTGGCGCGACAGCCGACCTTGATTGTCCTGACAGTAACAGATGTGTTAGCTTCAGCTTTGAGAAAGCATGCTTCAGGTTTGGGAGTCAGTGCATGTGTGTGCGTAGAATGTCACTCTGAACATGTAACAAATGTGAAGTGGGTAGAAACCGGACTGAGACAACTGAATGCACGTTCATATTTGAGCCCCAAAGAGTGAATTTCTTTTGCCCAATCCGGGTATCAGTGCGAGCGCCTCCCGTATGCAAAAGGGCCGTTCTGTCAGGTGTGCTAGTCCCCCTGTTCACGACTTTCATAAAGAGACAAATAAGCAAAGACTATTTCACAAACTATAAAGTGCAAAAAGAAGTGGAGAATCCGGGTATTTCCATCCCGGTACCGCATGCTAAGCCACCATTTGAACTCATTCCCCACGATGAACATTGGTGTTTTCATTAACTGCACTCTGACAATCAACAGTTGAACCGCTTTGGCGCCATGACAGCCGACCCTGATTGTCCTGGACAGTAACAGATGTAAGCTGCTTCAGCTTTGAGAAACATGCTCAGGTTTGTCAGTGTATGTGGGTGTGTAGAATGTCATCAACATGTAACAAATGTGAAGTGTGGGTAGAACCGACTGAGACAACTGTAAATGCAATGTTCATATTTGAGCCCTAAAGAAAGGAATTTCTTTTGCCCAACTTCGGGTATCAGTGCGAGCGCCTCCTCGTATGCAAGGCGTTCTGTCACGTGCTAGTCCCCCTGTTCGACATTCATAAAGAGACAAATAACAAGACTATTTCACAAAACTATAAAGTGCAAAGAACTGAGAACTGGTATCGATCCTGGTACCTCTCGTATTGCTAAGGAAAGGCTCTACCATTTGAGCTTAATTCCTCTGACGATAACTCAGGTCTTCATTTACTGTATTCTTGACAATCAGTTGAACCGCTTTGGCCATGACAGCTGACCTTGATTGTCCTCACAGTAACAGATGTAAGCGCTTCAGCTTTATGAAAAACATGCTTTCAGGTTTGGAGCCAGTGTATGTGTGCGTAGAATGTCACTTGAACATGCAACAATGAAGTGGGTAGAACTGAATTGAGACAACTGAATGTAATGTTCATATTTGAGCCCCAAAGAAAGTGAATTTCTTTGCCGAATCTGGCATTTCAGTGAGCGCTCTCCTGTATGCAAGGGGCCTTTCTGTCAGGGTGTGCTAGTCCCCTGTTCGGCGACATTCATAAAGAGACAAATAACAAGACTATTTCACAAAGTATATGCAAAAGAACTGGAGAATCCGGTATCGATCCTTGTGTACCTTCGCATGCTAAGCGAGCGCCTACCATTTGAGCTAATTCCCGACGATAACCTTGGTGTGTCTTCATTTACTGTACTTGACAATCAGCTGAACCGCTTTGGCGCCATGCATGTCGACCTTGATTGTCCTGACAGTACAGATGTGTTGTTTCAGCTTTGGAGAAAACATTTGTTTGGGAGTCAGTGTGCGTGTGCGTAGAAATGTCATCGAACATGTAACAAATGTGAAGAGGGTAGAAACCGACCGAGACAACCGAATGCAATGGCGTTCGTATTTCCAGCCCCAAGAGTGAATTTTCGGTCAACTGTGGTAATTGGAAGCGCAGCCCTTGGCGCAAAAGGGCGTTCTGTCAAAAAGTGTCCTGTTCGTGATATTCATAAAGTTATACAAAATAACAAGACTATCTACCAAAACTATAAAGCGCAAAGAACTGGAGAATCTGGGTATCGATCCTGGTACCTCTCGTAATGCTAAGCGAGCGCTCTACCATTTTGAGCTAATTCCGACGATAACCTTTGGTACTATTTACTTTGGCCTTTGACAATTACTGAACCGCTTAGCGCATTGTGCCGACCTTGATTGTCCTGACAGTAACAGATGTGTTGTTTCAGCTTTGAGAAACATGTTTGTTTGAGCTGAGTACGTGTGTGAATGTCACTGAACATGTATCAGAAGTGGTAGAACCGGACTGAGACAACTGAATGCAATGTTCATATTTGAGCCCCAAAAGAAAGTGAATTTCTTTGCCCAATCCGTATCAGTGCTAGCGCCCCGTATGCAAAGGCGTTCTGTCATGTGTGCTAGTCCCCCGTTCGTACATTCATGTAAAGAGACAAATACAAGACTATTTCACAAAACCATAAAGTAAAAGAAAGCGGAGAATCCGGGTATCGATCCGGTACCCCCGCATGCTAAGCGAGCGCCTCACCATTTGAGCCGCTAATTCCACGATGAACATTGGTGTTTTCATTAATTGCATTCTTGGACAATCAGCTGAACCGCTTTGGCGCCATGGCAGCCGACCCTTAATTGTCCTCACAGTAACAGATGTGTTGTTTCCAGCTTTGAGAAAACATGCTTCGTGGATTGGGAGTCAGTAATGTGTGTAGCGTAGAAAATCGTCACGGAACATGTAACAAATGTGAAGAGGGTAGAACCGACCGAGACAACTGAATGCAATGTTCGTATTTGAGCCCCAAAGAAAGTGAATTTTGCCCAATCCGGGTATCAGTGCGAGCGCCTCCTGTATGTGTAAGGGCGTTCTGTCATGTGTGCTAGTCCCCTGTTCGTGACATTCATAAAGAGACAAATAACAAGACTATTTCGCCAAAACTATAAAGTGCAAAAGAATTCAGAATCAGTATCGATCCTGGTACCTCTCAAGATGCTACGAAGCCACCATTTGAGCTTACTCCCCTGACGATAACCTTGGTGTGTCTTCATTTACTGTATTCTTGACAATCAGTTGAACTGCTTTGGCGCTATGACAGCCGACCTTGATTGTCCTGATAGTAACAGATGTGGTTGCTTCAGCTTTGAGAAAAACATGCTTCGTGGTTTGGGAGTCAGTGTATGTGGTAGAATGTCATTTGAACATGTAACAAAATGTGAAGTGGAACCGGACTGAGACAACTGAATGCAATGTTCATATTTGAGCCCTAAAGAAAGTGGAATTTTTGCCCAATCCGGTATCAGTGCGAGCGCTCCGTATGCAAAAGGGCGTTCTGTCAAGTGTGTGCTAGTCCCCTGTTCGCGACATTCATAAGAGACAAATAACAAGACTATTTCTACAACCATAAAGTGCAAAAGAACTGGAGAATCCGGGTATCGATCCTGGTACCCTCTCGCATGCTAAGCGAGCGTCACCATTGAGCTACCCCTGACGATAACCTTTGCGGTGGTCTTCATTTAATTGTATTCTTGACAATCATTGAACTGCTTTGGCGCGACAGCTGACCTTGATTGTCCTGGACAGTAATAGATGTGGTTAAGTTTCAGCTTTGAGAAACATGTTTTCAGGTTTGGGAGCCAGTGTATGTGCGCTGTGAGAAATGTCATTTGAACATGTAACAAATGTGAAGTGGGCAGAACCGACCGAGACAACTGAATGCACGTTCATATTTGAGCCCCAAAGAAAGTGAATTTCTTTGCCCAATCCGGGTATCAGTGCGGCGCCTCCCGTATGCAAAGGCGTTCTGTCATGTGCTATCCTGTTCGGCGACATTCATAAAGAGACAAATAACAAGACCTACAAAACTATAAAGTGCAAAAGAACTGGAGAACTGCATTGATCCTTAGTACCTCGCATGCTAAGCGAGCGCTCTCACCATTTGGCTTAATTCCCTGATGATAACCTTGGCGTCTTCATTTACCGTGGCTCTTTTGACAATCAGCTGAACCGCTTTGGCGCCAAGGACAGCCGACCCTAATTGTCCTGACAGTAACAGATGTGGCTGCTTCAGCTTTGAGAAAACATGCTTGTAGTTTGGGAGTCAGTGCATGTGTGCGTGAAATCGTCACTGAACATGTAACAAATGTGAAGTGGGTAGAACCGACCGAGACAACTGAATGCAATGTTCATATTTTGAGCCCCAAAGAGTGAATTTCTTTGCCCAATCCGTATCAGTGATGCCTCCGTATGCAAAAGGGCCTTCAACAGTGTAAGTATCCCCTGTTCACGACTTTCATAAAGAGACAACAAGACTATTTCACAAAACTATGTGCGCAAAAAGAACTCGAGAATCCGGGTATCGATCCCGGTACCTCTCGCATGCCAGCGAGCGCTCTACCATTTGAACTCATTCCCCTTACGATGAACATTGGTGTGTTTTCATTAATCAGGCTCTTTGACAATCAGTTGAACCGTCTATGCCATGACAGCCGATCTGATTGTCCCGATGAAAACAGATGTAAGTTGTCGTTTTGGTGAAAACATATGCTTCAGGTTTGGGAGTCAGTATGCAGTAGAAATTACTTGGAACATGTAACAAATGTACAGAACCGGACTGACTGAATGCGCGTCTATATTTGAGCCCCAAAGAGTGAATTTCGTCCAATCCGGGTATCAGTGCGAGCGCCTCCCCGTATGCAAGTGGGCGTTCTGTCACGTATAGTCCCCCGTTCGTGACATTCATGTAAAGAGACAAATAACAAGACCACGCCAAAAACTATAAAGTGCAAAGAACTGGAGCAACTGGGTAACATCCGGTACCTCTCGCATGCTAAGCGAGCCCACCATTTGAGCTTAATTCCCCTGACGATAACTCTGAAGTTCATTTACTGTACTTTGACAATCAGTTGAACTGCTTTATGCCATGACAGCTGACCTTGATTATCCTGACAGTAATAGATGTGTTGTTTCAGCTTTGAGAAAACATGTTTTCAGGTTTGGGAGTCAGTGTATGTGTGAATGTCATTTGAACATGTAACAAATGTATGGTAGAACTCGGACTTGAGATAACTGAATGTAATGTTCATATTTGAGCCCCAAAGAAAAGTGAATTTCTTTGCCGAACTGGTATCAGTGCGAGCGCCTCCTGTATGCAAGGGCCTTCATTAAAAGGTCCCCTGTTCAAGCGACATTCATTAAAGAGACAAATAACAAGACTATTTCACAAAACTATAAAGTGCAAAGAACTGGATAACCGCGTATCGATCCCAGTACTCGCATACAAGGAAAGGCTCTACCATTTCAGCTTAATTGTCTGACGATAACCTTGTGTGTCTTCATTTATCAGTATTCTTGAATAATCAGTTGAACCGTTTTGGCGCCATGACAGCCGACCTGATTGTCCTGACAGTAATAGATGTGGTTTCCAGCTTTGAGAAACATGCTTTCAGGTTTGGGAGCCAGTGTATGTGTAAAGTGTAGACGTCTATTTGAACATGCAACAAATGTGGGCGGCAACCCACCTGAGACAACTGAATGCAGGTTCAGTATTGTTCCCAAAGAAGCGGAATTTCACCAATCCGTATCGAAAGGCGCCTCCTGTATGCGTTAAGTGTTCGGTCAGTAAGTAGTCCCCTTGTTCATACATTCATAAAGAGACAAATAAATAAGACTATTTTACAAAACTATAAAGCGCAAAAAGTTAGAGAACTGGTATCGATCCCGGTACCTTCCTTTACGCCAAGCGAGCGCTCTACCATTTTGAGTTTTAATTCCGACGATAACCTTGGTGTGTCTTCATTTACTGTATTCTACCAATCAGCTGAACCGCTTTGGCGCTATAAGGACAGCCGACCTTACCGTTCCACAGTAACAGATGGGCTGTCGTTTTGAGAAACATGCTTCAGGTTTGGGAGTCAGTGTAATGTGTGCGTAGAATGTCACTTCTGGAACATGTAACAAATGTGAAGTGGGTAGAACCGGACTGAGACAACTGAATGCAATGTCTGGTTATTTGAGCCCCAAAGAAGTGAATTCTTTGCCCAATCCGCTGCATCAGCAGCGCCCCGTATGCAAAAGGGCCTTCTGTCAGGTGTGCCAGTCCCCCTGTTCACGACCTCATAAAGAGCAAACAAGAAGACCATTTCACAAACCATAAAGCAAAAGAACTGGAGAATCCGGGTATCGATCCTGGTACCTCTCGCATGCTGCTGTGAGCGCTCTACCATTTGAACTCATTCCCTGCCGATGAACATTGGTGTGTTTTCATTAACTGTATTCTTGACAATCAGCTTTGCAACCACGGCGCCATGCATACCGTGACCTTGATTGTCCTGACAGCAGATGCTGCCTTCAGCTTTATATGCCGCCTCGAGCCAGTGTATGTGGGTGCGTAGGAATGTCAATTGATGTAACAAATGTAGCGGGCGCAGAACCGGACCGAGACAACTGAATGCAATGTTCATATTTGAGCCCCAAAGAGTGAATTTCTCTTGCCCAACTAGTACCAGCCCGGGCAGCGTTCTGTCACGTGCTAGTCCCCTGTTCCGTGACATTCATAAAGTGAGACAAAATGCCATCATTTCAAACTATAAAGTGCAAAAGAACTGGAGAATCTGGTATCGATCCCGGTAACTCCTCTCGCATGCTAAGCGAGCGCCTCTACCATTTGAGCTTAATTCCTGACGATAACCTGGTAGTCTTCATTTACTGTATTCTTGGACAATCAGTTGAACCGCTTTGCTTCAAGGACAGCCGACCTTGAATTATCCGGACAGTGCAACAGATGTAAGGTTTCAGCTCTTTGAGAAAACATGTTTCAGGTTTGTATCAGTGTATGTGGTAACGTCAGCCTTGAACACGTAACAAATGCGGAAGTGGTAGAACCGGACTGAGACAACTGAATGCAATGTTCGTTATTTGGAGCCCAAAGAAAAGGCAAATTTCTTTGCCGAATCAGTACGCGAGCGCTCCCGTATGCAAGGGCTCTATTAAAGGGTCCCCTGTTCATGACATTCATAAGAGACATGCAAGACTATTTCGGCAAAAACTATAAAGTGCAAAAGAACTGGAACTGGTATCGATCCCAGTACCTTCGCGCGTTGCGCCTACCATTTGAGCTTTCAATTCCTGACGATAACCTTTGGTGTGTTCATTTACTGTATTCTTTTGACAATCAATTGAACCGCTTTGGCGCCGCAAGTGACAGTCGACCTTGGATTGTCCTGACAGTAATAGATGTGTTGTTTTGGTTTGAGAAAACATGCCGGTAGCTGGTGCCAGGTATGTGAATGTCATTTGAATACGTAACACCGTGAAGAGGGTAGAACCGGACTGGTAATAACCGAGTCGCAATGTTCAATTTATTCCCTTAAGAAAGTGAATTTCTTTGCCGAATCCGGTATCGTGCGCCTCCCGTATGCAAGGCGTTCTGTCATGTGTTAGTCCCCTGTTCGTGACATTCATAAAGAGACAAATAACAAGACTATTTCACAAAACTATAAAGTGCAAAGAATTGAGAATCCCGGTATCGATCCCGGTACTCCTCTCGCATGCTGCCGAAGCGCTTCTCTACCCATTTGAGCTTAATTCTGACGATAACCTGGTGTGTCTTCATTTACTGTATCTGACAATCAGTTGAACCGTTTGGCGCCATGACAGCTGACCTTGATTGTCCTGACAGTAACAGATGTGTTGTTTCAGCTTTGAGAAAACATGCTTGTGGTTTGGGAGTCAGTGTATGTAGGTGTAGAATGTTTGAACATGTAACAATGTGAAGTGGGTAGAACCGGACTGAGCACAACTGAATGCAAATGTTCATATTTGAGCCCCAAAGAAAGTGAATTTCTTTGCCGAATCCGGGTATCAGTGCGAGCGCCTCCTGTATGTGCGTTCTCTGTCAGGTGTGCTAGTCCCCCTGTTCATGACATTCATAAAAGAGACAAATAACAAGACTATTTCACAAAACTATAAAAAGAACTGGAGAATCCGGGTATCGATCCCAGTACCCTCGCATGCTAAGCGAGCGCTCTACCATTGGAGCTAATTGCCCTGGACGATAACCTTTTGCGTGTCTTCATTTACTGTATTCTGGACAATCAGCTGAACCGCTTTGGCGCCAGCTAACAGCCGACCTTGATTGTCCTGACAGCAACAGATGTGTTGCTTCCAGCTTTGAGAAAACATGCTTTCAGGTTTGGGAGTCAGTGCATGTGTGTGCGTAGAATGTCATTTGAACATGTAACAAATGTGAAGTAGAACCGAATCGAGTAATAACCGAATGCAATGTTCATATTTGGAGCCCAAAGAAAGTGAATTTCTTTGCCCAATCCGGTATCAGTGCGAAGCGCCTCCCGGGCGCAAAAGGCGTTCTGTCATGTGTGCTAGTCCCCCGTTCGGCGATACATTCATAAAGAGACAAATAACAAAGACCATTTCACAAAACTATAAAGTGCAAAAAGAACTGGAGAATCCGGGTATCGATCCGGTAACTTCGCATTCCAACCATTTGGAGCTTCAATTCCCCTGACGATAACCTTGCGTGTCTCTTTATTTACTGGTATTCTTGACAATCAGCTGAACCGCTTTGGCGCCATGACAGTCGACCTTGATTGTCCTGACAGTAACAGATGTGTTGCTTCAGCCTTTGAGAAAACATGCTTCAGGTTTGGGAGTCATGCATGTGTGCGTAGTGAATGTCACTTGAACATGTAACAAATGCGGAAGCGGGTGGAACCGACTGAGACAACTTCGAATGCAATGTTCATATTTGAGCCCAAAGAAAGTGAATTTTCGCCCAATCCGGGCGTCAGCGAGCGCCTCCCGTATGCAAAAGTGGCCCTCGTCAGGTGTGCTATCCCTGTTCAATTTCTAGCAAGAGACAAATAAGAAATATTTCAATGCAACCATAAAGCAAAAGAACTGGAGAATCCGGAAATGAACCCGGTACCCTCGCATGCTGCCGAAGCCGCCTTCACCATTTGAACTTCATTCCCATTTATGAACATCGACAGGTTATTAATCAGGTTTTGACAATCAGTTGTCTCATGGCGCTATGATGAAGCCGACTTGATCCTGACAGGTAACAGATGTTGTTTCAGTTTTGAGAAACATGCTTGTGGTTTGGGAGCTGGGTGTATGTGGTGCGTAGAATGTCATTTGAAATATGTAACAAATGTGAAGGGTGCGAACCGACTGAGACAACTGAATGCAATGTTCATATTTGAGCCTCTAAAGGCGAATTTCTTTGCCCAATCCGTATCAGTGCGAGCGCTCGTGGCGTAGTTCTTGTCACGTGCTAGTCCCCTGTTCGTATTATCATCTATAAAGAGACAAATAACGCGACTATTTCACAAAACTATAAAGTGGCAAAGAACTGGAGAACTGGTATCGATCCTTTCCGGTAATTCTCACAGATGCTGGCATGAAGCCAGCTTCTACCATATTTAATTCCCCTGACGATAACTCCAGGTGGTTCTTCATTTACTGTAGCTCTTTGACAATCAGCTGAACCGCTTTATGCCATACAGCTGACCTTTGATTGTCCTGACAGTAACAGATGTGTTGGTTTTAGCTTTGAGAAAAACATGCTTTCAGGGTTTGGAGTCAGTGTATGTGCGTAGGAATGTCATTTGAACATAACAATGTGGCGGGTAGAACTGGATCTGAGACAACTGAATGTACCGTTCATATTTGAGCCTCTAAAGAAAGTGGAATTTCTTTGCCAGAACTGCATCAGTGCGAGCCCGCATGCAAAAGGGTCTTCTGTCAGGTGTGCTAGTCCCTCCACCATGACATCTTACAAAGCACAAATAACAAGACTATTTCACAAACCATAGGAAGTGCAAAAAGAACTGGAGAATCCGTATCGATCCCAGTACCTCGGTACGCTAAGCGAGCGCTCACCATTTGAGCTAATTCCCTGACGATAAACCTTGGTGTCTTCATTTACCGTATTCTGACAATCAGCTGAACTGGCTTTGGCGCCATTACCAGCCGACCTTGAATATCCTGACAGGCCGTGATGTGCTGTTTCAGCTTGAGAAAACATGCTGCGGTTTTGGGGAGTCAGTAAGGTGCGTAACGTCACCGGTCACGTGAACAGCGTGAAGAGGGTAGAACCGACTGAATAACCGAATGCAATGTTCGTATTTGAGCCCCAAGAAAGTGAATTTCTTTGCCGAATCCGGGTATCAGTGCGAGCGCCTCCCGTATGCAAAGGGCGTTCTGTCATGTGTGCTGGGGTCCTGTCGACATTCATAAAGAGACAAATAACAAGACCATTTCACAAACTATAAAGTGCAAAAAGAACTGGAGAATCCGGGTATCGATCCCGGCACCTCTCGCATGCTAAGCGAGCGCTCTACCATTTGAGCCTAATTCCCTGACGATAACCTGGTATCTTCATTTACTGTATTCTGACAATCAGCTGAACCGCTTTGGCTTCATGACAGCCGACCTTGATTGTCCTCACAGTAACAGATGTGTTGCTTCAGCTTTGAGAAAACATGCTTCAGGATTGCATCAGTGCATGTGTAAGGCAGAATGTCATCGAACGTAACAAATGTGAAGAGGGTAGAACCGACTGAGACAACTGAATGCAATGTTCGTACTTGAGCCCCAAAGAGTGAATTTCTTTGCCCAATCCGGCATCGCGCGAGCGCCTCCCGTATGCAAAAGGCGTCTCTATCGGCGTGTGCTAGTCCCCCGTTCGTACATTCATAAAGAGACAAAATAACAAGACTATTTTACAAACTATAAAGTGCAAAGAACTGGAGAATCCGCCAGAACGCATCCCGCACCGTGATGCTGCCGCAGCGCCCACCATTTGGAGCTAATTCTGACGCGATAACCTTCATTTACTGTATTCTTGACAATCAGCTGAACCGCTTTGCCATGACAGCCGACCCTGATT